>NC_142810.1:2798209-2921018 GCF_049724085.1 Artemia sp. Qi Xiang Cuo
TTTTGCGAGTTTGTTTGAACCATATAGCAACCTTGTTAATTATTCATTAAATTATTTTTCTAATGAAAGCTGCGGCGGTAACCTATCAAGGGGGTATCCAGCGGGGGGGGGGGCGGACCCGGACAGAGAGCACCGGCCCAGTAACGATCTGGAGGGGGACCCCATAGGGCAAACAAAAAAAAAATGGTTTCTAAGGCCCGTCATTCTCATAAAGACTTCAAAAAAAAATAGATAAATGCTCACCTTTTATTCAAATTATTATATACTACGTCTAATACAGTAATTTTTCAATACATTTTATTCAGAAAAACGCGTCTTCCTAGTATACAACACTCACACAACTGAAATGAAATATCAAAAGAATTGACTCTGTCTACGGTTTCCAGGGGAGTAGCGCCAGCAATTTTATTTGGGGGGGGGGGGCAAGAGGGGTAGATATCCGGATGGTCAAGGGGCATGGGCTATATAATAATTTTTGAACCAAATTATTGGGGGGGGCAACTCCCCCTCCCCCAAAATGACGCCCTTGGTTGATCTCAAATATTAAATATTCAGTAAGTTATTGGTACCGAAAAAAGGCTTAGATCCGGAGAGAAATTGTAAGGTTTGTAAAAAAGAGAAGAAAAATTTTTCTAAAAGGCAAATATTCTGAATGACAATCACACCATGAGATTCATATTGTCAGAGAAACCGACTGTAAATGTACTAATCCCCTACATACAAAAATATTAAATTTTTTACTTTTTGAAAGAAGAAAGATCACTGATGCGTGTTCATTTGTTGTATTACAGTGGGTGATAGTATCGAACCAATTATTCTAGAATATCGCACCAGGGCATGTGAACGGAGATTAAAAATTATAGTGTTTTTTTTTTTAATTGAACATAAAGTCTACGTCCACTAGCAATCTCGCTCATTTTTTTCCAAAAGTAGTCAGATCCACGATTGGTTAACTCGCGGGTTTTATTTGTGTTGTCACCGAAACATCCAAATTTATTGGTTTTATACCCTACATCAATTACACATACTATACCATTATTCTCATATTATAAGTTGACTATAGTTTTTTTTTACAGTTACTAAGTAACCATGACAGAGGGGGGGGGTCTGAGAATGAATGACAATCATGAAATAGAACTTGAAAAACAACTTCATTCTAGGACCGAGCACTAGTTGCTCGTTTTCTTTCTGTTTTTTTTTCTTTGCATAAACCACAAGAAGTTCTAATAATGTATGTTTCTATGTGTAATTTTTAAATCATAACGGATAGGTGACGTAAGTGCATTCAACTTGTTATATAGTGCAGGAACAGTGCTGCCAGCCCCTCCCCAATGGATATTAGAAATTACTGAAGACTGTTCAGTGAAATCCAAGGTCCGGAAGTATATTTTTGGTCAAATACATTAAATGAATAGAGTTTAAAATAATAAAAAGAATAAAAATTCATTTTTCGACATACAACCTGTGTCAGAGTTCCGGACATTACCCGGGGTCAACAACAGAACTTAAAAATTTACCTGGGGGGGGTAGGGCCCATCTGATCAAGTTGAGTTAGATAATTGGTACCTAGAAATTTAATTTCAAATCAAAAATGCCATAAAAACCTAATGCGCCACGGGTCATAACTTAAAACACTTGCCTCAAAAATCTGGGGCTTATATTAGAAATATACATCTGAGGTTTGACCCCGCAGGGAATATTATAAGATCTTTGGACAAATTTGAATAATCTTTCTATCACAAACTGATGATTAGAATAATTTGTAGAAACGATGGCAGGGAGGGTTGTTCTAGTTGCCTTCCAACTACTTTTGGCTCTTTAAATGGGAACTAGAACTTCCGTTTTTCAATTGAATGAGCCTCCTCCTGAGTTTATATGACCAGCCCTTCCATAAAATCTTTATATGCACTCCGATCACTCTTGAATCTAATAAAATAAACTACAACTCTCATCGTCTAATTAAATGAGCCTTATACAAAACATATTCGTCTACCCCTTCCATAAAAACCTTATAAGCCCCAAGATCATAACATACAATAAATACTCCCGGGCTCTTGAGGTTTCTCATAATTTTGATCGAAAGCATGTGGGTGACAGAGGGTGTAGGTGGAAGGATAGTTGTCCTTAAATGACAGTTTAATTTTTAAAAAGGCACAAGAACTCTCAATTTCATATCAAATGATCACCGTTAAAAGTTTTGAAGACCAACTCTGCCATGAAAACGTTATATTCCCCCGAAGCTTATTTTGTATAACTTGTCCACGGCCTGTGACATGTTGTGTTTTACTCTAAAGTGTTTGATATCTTATCTTTTGCCTATTTTGAATAAAGTGTCAATCTCATAATTTTGATCAAACACTCGAAACCTAAAATCATTAGCTAATTGAGAATAAGTATCAAAATCAGATAAATTAATAATAAAAAATAATAAAAATTATCATATTAAATAAAAATGAAATCTGTCCAACCCAACAATGAAGAGTTCGGGACCAAAGACGAACTAACAAAATCTTAAGACACAAACTAATAGAAAATTATAAAATATGAAAAAAACTCTTATATAAAGGAAAATTAAAATCACGACCAAACCCTCAAAACCTAAAACTGTTAGCGCCCTGAGATGAACTTGCAAAATCTGATTCTATGAAATCCAAGAAAACAATAAAATAACAAATAAATATTGTTATTAAAAAAAATTAAATCACGGTCCAACCCTCAAAACAAAGAAGGGTTAGCGCCCTAAGACGAAGTCGCAAAATCTGAGTCCAGTAAATTCGAGAAAATTATAAACTATAAAATATGTTAAATAAAGAAAAATGAAATCACGGTCCAATTCTTAAAACCTATAAGATTTAGCACACTAATACAAACTTGGATAATGTGAGTCAACTAAAATAATAAAATAAAAAAGTCTTATATTAAAAATAATGATATCACGGTCCAACTCTCAAAACCTAGAAAGGTTTTGAGAGTCCCAATAAGAAAATATGAAGAACCTCTAGCGTAAAATGACACGTAGGAATGGGTCTAATTGTCCTTGTTCACAGTTGTTGTTCCCTGGATGGAGTTCACTCGGTCACTTTGTTGTTTTTTTTTGTTTAGTTCACTAGTGCGACTTTTTTAAATTTGAACTACTCGTATTATGCAAGGGTTCTGAAACGCCACAGCCATTTCGTTTCTACCAGATTTCTACTTCTCTTGATGAATAACGAAGAAGACCAGTTTCCAGCCAGCGACTTGTGAATTTCTGAACTCATGAATAGGCTCGAATCTTTTTTAAATTGAAGCTGTTATTTGAGAAAGACTGATGAAAACATTAATGTTTTCGGTCAACATTTGATCGTGCTGGCAGCACGCCGCCGACATCTCACTGGCGCCGCGCCGCCGGCGTCGGACCGGTGTCACGGTGCGGCGTGCTGTTTTTTCCCCCGCCGCTGCCGGTCTTCCCTCATCGGCGCGGCGCCGGGGTCGTACTGCCAGTGAGATAAAAAAAAATTAAGTGAATAAGTGATAATATAATTGGCTGGTCGGTAAAATGCACCCCTCAAGTATACTGAGTATTAAGGTATCATACTAGAAATAAAAACAGCTATTTGTTTCAGAGCAAGGCCCTCACAAGGATATTTTTTAGGGGGAAGGGAGTGTTTATTGCTTTGAGTGCTAATAAAAAAAATAATTACAAATCATAAAAAAAATTGTCTTATATGCATTTTGTTACTTTTTTACAAGCCTGAAAAATATGGGACGAGTTGTCAAGCTCCTCCTTGATTCGGCCTTTGGTTAGAAATTTTTTTTTATTAAATTAATTGAGATAATCTGGGTTTTGTTTCCGCAGCTTTTCTCTCTTGGAAGACAACAAGAACTATGGCCTTATTTGTCTCTTTCGACTTTCTAACATACCGCTCTGTTGCTTCCATACTCTGGTCAATTTTTTAAAACTCATTGACTGGAGAAAAGACACAAATGTACCCGTTTTGCTTGCATAAGGGTTTAATAGACCTAAAAAAAACTACTATAACAGAAGGAAGCAAAAAGGAATGCATAACGAAAATGCGTGATTAACATGTTTTTTATTAACATATCCTATTCTTACCTGCAGATTATCTTAATTGTCCTAATTTGGAGCTTGAAGTCCGCTCTCGCATCCCCTCTTTCAAGGACAAATTGAAAAATAGTGGTATGAAACAGCTTTTGCACACTTTAGACATTTTATACTTTTATTTTTGTAGCTAATTGTATCGACAAATCAATAAATTATGGAAAGTCATTTTATACCGACAGTGTTTGACAGCAGTGTCTCATGAAATGTAAGGATAGTCAATACTGCACAGACATTTCCAGTCCATACTGATGCTTTGGATCTCCGCGTCTTGTCCCGTCAGCAAGGACATGAACTGAAGGGGGGGGGGGGTAGTCCCGCCGTTTGGGATAGGATACATTAGTAAGTGGATAGGGAATTAAACCCCATTTTCAATAATGAAAAAAAAAATTCTTATTTAAAGGAAATCGCGTTTTAAATGATATTTAAATTCAAACTAATTTTTGACTTAAGACAGTAAATGTCATCGAGTAAAGGTACCAATTGAAGTCCAAGGAACACAGTCGAAGTACTAAGATCGACTACATTTAACTAAGATTACTTTCAATAGTAAAAAAAGAAAAAATAACATTCCAATATAACAACTCATTTAGGATGACCCTCCCCCCCCGTCTCCGGGGGGAGGGCTGACCTTTGTTAACTTTACAACCTGTTGACCGAGCGGCGGTTGGAGTTTTAAGTAGCCTGACGGAGTGATGTGGGTAGTGGTTCTATGAGTGTGATAGTGTTAAGGGTTGACTTTATTGTTAATTATACATATTATACAAAAGTATAATAAAATTTATAAATGTATATTGAGTGATATTTTACTGTAACTTGTATGAATCTGGTTTAACGTCCCGGTAGTTTATTGTAGATTGCGCCACAGGTGGTACAGATTAATGTGTGATATTCGCAATTTAATTCTTAGAATTTGATTGAGAGTGAAAGTTTTCCGGAGGGAGGGTTGGTTATATTTATTTATTTGTTTGTAAATCGACTGAAGGTTTGGCTCTCAGTGTTATTTGCAGTCTTATTATGGATGCTTGAAATAATGTTTAGGGTGTCTTTATTTTTATTTTTTGGATTATTTGAAATTTGTTTATGTTTAGTAAATAGGTGTCACGAAATTGTGGTATGCCAGATTATGTTATGGCACGATCATAGTGACTGGGTAATGAAATTTAAGAACCGAAACCAATTTATGACCTGAGTTTTCCTCTGATGAGCCCCTCGCTGTGTTCATTACCCGCTGACTATCATGTTTTTGTCGATTTAAGGTGATATAGCTTCGTTTCGGAACATTGATGGAAACTTATTGATGCTGAATTTGATATATTTTGTACTTTATGTTCGTAGTGTCGAATTGGATATTCTATATTTTCATGGGGAACTGGATGTATGAGGAGTGTATATATAGTGTTCAAGTGCTCATTTATTTCAGTTACAAAAGTAGGAAGACAGTATAGTATTGGTTATTGTTAAGTATACTGACGTTTTGAAGGGGGGATTGGGTCTGTGCGTGGGGGGAGCCAGGTGGGCGGGTGCAGTCTGTGGCCACGGAGGAAGTTTTCATGGGGACCCTGGCCGGGGTCTGCCGCACCCACCAGAATTCCCAGCATTATTTAAAAAGACGATCAGAAGTTAAATAGAAAAGCAAGTTTATCAACTGAAAGTAACGAGCAACATCAAAACTTAAAATGAACAGAAATGTGTAAGTATATTATTGAGTATAATTAAAGTATATGGTGATTCAGGAGTCATTTTTAAGAATAATACAATAATGTTATCTTTAGTGTAGAGAGCGAGGTATTGACTCTGGGGCGAACCCCCTAATATATGTACTATAAGTGTATGAATATTGAAGTTCGTCACATAAGTTAATTCGTAAGTTAAAGTTGACTATGGGGGATTAATTCGTCCTCAAAGACCTTATAATAATCGATTATTAGATTTTTCTACTGTGCTGAAGAAAACGGCTATCAAAAATTTTAATCAAGGAACTGTAAAAAAATTACAGTGGGAGAGGGCCTACTACCACTCAAAATTTTTTGATTAAAGAGTGCTTTTTAAATTTTATTTGCCTATCTAATGTCCCATCGCTAATCTGTTGCTAATTTGCCCGGTGGTTATTACCAATACCCACTGGAAAAAAAACAACGACAAAAAAAAAAAAAAAAAACACACCCCCCTAAAATTTATTATTTACCGAAAAAGAAAATAAAAAAATTTTTACGTTAGTATTTTTAAAAATAAAGGATTTTTTTAATTCATAAAATATTTATATTAATATGGTTTATAATTTTTTAAAAAATAAGGCACCTTTTCTCAGGCTCTTATCTTTTGATTTGTACCAGTAAATTTGATGAAACATTAAATATTTAAAATAAGATTACAACACCAATTCTTTTGATTTATGTGTTGATATCAAAAATCATTTTTTAGAGTTTCGTTTATTATTGAGCCGGGTCACTCCTTAGTTCGTGACCACGAACTGTTTGATTACGTCTGGCTATAGGAACTCAAGAAGTCTGTCGTTGTACAACTTTTTGAAACCTAGTCCATAAAAATATATCGTCTAAATCTATTTAATAATTTTATTACAATATTTTATTACGGATCTTGTGCCTCATTATAGTAATGACATCTGGTCATCGTCAATGTAACAACAAGGCAATAAAAATAATAATAAATCGATACTAAAACTCAAAAAACAATTGTTTAAAAGTTGTCGCCTCTATAAGAAACAACGCTTTGCAATCAATATCTGTTTTGCAAATACGCCTTGTGGGGTCACCCTATCTGGTTTGCTTGAATTCTCTCGCGCGGTTTTGTTGATACTGCACCAGTACCGGTTACGTATTTAATATATGCTTTGCTATACTCTCTGACCCCCCCCCCCCTAATGTGAATCCATAACAAATTTTTTCTAAAATAGGTAATGGTCATCAGTTTGTTGTAGAGTAACAGATTATTAAAAAAAATTTACATTTTTATTTTTTACCATTAGGAATTATGAAAACTACTATTGTTAATATTAACACAATCTCTATCCCACTTTATAAGGTTTTAAAGATATTCAAATACATTTACTAAATTTTGAAAAATCAGACATGGCTTAAAATTCTACTCAAATAATAGGAATTACATTTTCAGAACTAAAGCAAGATAAAAAGAAACTGATTTAGATAATGATGACAGGTTTTTCCTCTGTATACCTCTGCAGGCCAAGGCAGACCAGGCAGGTCCTTAAGCAGTGTAGACCTACCTTTCCACAATTGTGAAATAGTCGTGGTTTTAACCACAAATCACTACTTTTCATAGACCCTGCTAAAGATTAACCGAAACTTCAACAACTTAATTTTGATACTAATATATACATCAAATTAATCATATTTGAATTCTTATTTAAAATATATGTTTCATAAAGTTTATTTTTAAACATTAAAATATAATATACTGAAAAAAATTTAATGATTGTATAAAAAATGAGAAAAGACCTTAAAATATACATAACCATTTTTTTGGTCACTTAAAAAGGGCACTAGAACTTAATTTCCGTTCCAATGAGCCCTCCCACGATATGTTAGGACCACTGGGTCGATACGATCACCCCTGGGGAAAAAAAAAACAAAACAAACAAACAAACAAATAAACACGCATCCGTGATCTTTCTTCTGGCAAAAAATGTAAAATTCCACATTTTTGTAGATAGGAGCTTGAAACCTCTACAGTAGGGTTCTCTGATACGCTGAATATGATGGTGTGATTTTCATTAAGGTCCTATAACTTTTAGGGGGTCTTTCCCCCTTTTTTTGAAAATCAGCCAAATTTTTTCAGGCGCGTAACTTTTGATGTGTAGCACTAAACTTGATGAAAGTTATATATTTGAAATCATCATTTAATTCTGATTCTTTTGATGTATCTATTGATATTAAAAACCCGTTTTCTAGAGTTTTGGTTACGATTGAGCCGGGTCGCTCCGTACTTACAGTTCGTGAACACGAAATGTTTTTAAGGGTGTGTATTGCTAAATAAGGAAACTATTAAAAAGGGAAAGGGTTACAAAATTAATTCATATGAAATATACTCTGAAAGAACATTGAGAGAACGTCATCTATTAAAACTAACTCTTGAATAATAGGAACGAACCAGGAAGAGACTTTCAAATATCATATTCTTTTTCAACATCCCTCTACTCAAAATTAAAAATGCGGTAGACACAATGCTCACCGCGGCTTTGACATCCTTAAGATTACCTGGTTTACACCTGGACTGTGGGTCAGTATACAATTGTGACGTCTCCGATATGTAGCTCCTCTGTTGAGCACGGTGGTCCTTCGACATATCCGGCTCTTTAAATAAATCAATAACAATTCTTATCTTGGGATCTCGTAATTGTCCGTGGATCAATTCCTCAGCTTGCAGACCTAAGCAATCTACATTAAGATTACTAATAAAAACGCCCGCTGCTAAAAATTCTAGTTAGTTATGAACCAGATATAAGGTCTGACGTCTATAATCTCCCGACAAGGCCTCGATAAAATATCAGCTATCATTTTAGTCCCAGGAATGTACGTATATAAGGGATTATTCATCAGTAACGATACTCGGTACATCTTACTAGAGAGATCCCGGTGTTTACGTAAATACTCTAAATTTTTAGCAAACAAATAAATATTACACCGTCTTCCCCAAATATAATACTGAATCTGAGAGCTCAATTAATGTACAACAAGCCTTGATATCACTTGTACATTAAAATGGTATATAACATGGATAGTTACTGCTGTACCTTCGTGCTGGTAGGATGCGTTATTTTATCCTTTGTCTATGTCTAGTTTCTTGAGTTTACCTATTAGTATACACATGTTATTCGGATAATACCGATGTAAAATGTAATAAATTAAAAGTGTACGTGTTATATAATTTGTTTGTTGTGAACTGGTCTAAGTACATTTAGGGACATGTTTTACTTTTTAGGAATCTACAATTTTTTATACCTTCTTAAGTTGGATTTTTTTTTAATAGACTTTATGATGTATTCAATACATTAAAATAATTAGTTAAATACTAATAAATTAATAAAATAAAATTAAATAATAATATTTTAAGAAGGAGAATAATAATTAAAAAATGAATTATAAACTGATTAGTAAAACAAAAATTTATTACAAGAAATATTACATAATGGTAACAATTAAACTAAGATAGTAATAATTGAAAATAAGTTTCTTTTTAAATGAAAATTTTATGAAAATCTGGCCTTAAAATTGTAGGGTACAATGTTGGAGGACTAATCAAGATTTTTAATTGGCACCCTATCGACTAGAACTATCACTGACTAATTCGATCGGAGCATCATACATTACGTAAAAATGACATCATTTTCTACCAAAAGCCACAAATTTTGTCAATTAAAATTTTATGGTTATAAAAATTGTTTTGAAGCTTTTACTATAATATAGCCCTTACATTCCTACTTTGATTGTTTTGAAAATGAAATTTAGAAAATCAATTTTATATTTTCTGCGAAAGTTTTTGACAAGAACAATATTCCTTTTAAGTACCACGGTAGCTCTAGTTAAACGTCATACAAAAAATTGTAAAAATGGGTAGATATAATCTGAAATATAGATAAACCTAGTGCACGGAAATATAAAGCAAGAGCTTCAACATATGTTATCTATTGGCAGTATTAAGTAAATTAAGTGAATCTACGAGTTCATATATAACATTTTATTCTTTAATCACTGTGGATGAGGAAAATTCTAATTTTAATGCAAAATTAAAAAATAACGTGAAAAATAAAATAAACGTTCAAAATTAATCTATGTAGTAAAATAAAGGTAGTATTTATTACTATAAAGTTACTTTGTAGTACTGTAAAGATAAATATAAATTTTAAAAATCTGATGTGCTTTTGTTGAGGATTGAATTATGCAGATTTATTTTAGTTTTGAAACAAACAAAATTTCGTCTAGATGGACGACGTGTTTTACTTATAGGTGACAAACTGAGGCCTGACTGATTTATTGGCCTCCCTGTTCTAGGGTAAATATATCCACTTGATTGTGCACATATTTTTGTAGAGCAGTATCTCCATTACGAAAACCAGGTTACTAAAGCTTAGGTTGAATTATAATAAGGATATCGGTGTTAGAAATCATTCTTGATTCAAAAATCAAATATCTGTGATGAAACTGCAGTATGAAAAGACATTTAATTGCTTAAAGAGCAAAAAATGGTAATCTTCAATATAACTTTAAGTATTTTAATATTGTATTACAGCTACGATATACCCGTAACAAGAAATCAAAAATCCGGAAAAGTATCATAATTTGGCATTTGTTCTTAAATATTCTACGTTATCCTACTTCATTGATTAGACAAAATCGCAGCATGACACCGAGTAGTGACTTCAACACAAAACTAATTAACTCAAAAATATTTGTATATATTTTAAAAAGGGACTATAACAATTCAAAAAACTAAAAAAAAGTTTGAAGCCAGGTCTTACATATCGTTGTTAGAAATTGGAGTAGCTTCAACAATCAAATATATTTGAACACAATTAGTATAAAAATATATTAAATTACGTAAACAGGAAAAAATCGGTTATTGAAAAAATGCTTCTATATATTTAGACAAAGGATTGCAAAACACAGTATTGAAAGATATTAAATTGCTTAGTAAATAGCTAGTCACTGGTAATTTTACTAATACTTGTTTATATTTTAACAAGGGATAACAACAATTCAAAAATAGTACAAAAGAAAATCAAAAATTTGAAGCCTAGTCATAATGTTGTTTGAGAGTACAACACCTAATTTCTTTTATAAGACCAATGGCCTTTTCAGAAATGAAATAAAAATTAAAAATTATTCAAGTTTAGTTCAAAATGGATAAATATATGATATAAAAATAGAATATATTTACGGTGCATGAGAAATAGTTTTTTGTTTTAATTCAAAATTGAGAAATGTGGTAAAATTTTAGAAATAGCTTTTTTTTGTAAGATGACATCAACCCGCTATGTCATTAAGCTTATATGTTTCAACGCAGCCAGTTATTTAATGTCAGCAGCGAGTTCCAAAAAAACGATAACTTTCATAGTTGATTAACGACTAGAAGCTTTCTGGCTTGTTAGTTGCCCACTTCAGAAGAATTAGAAAAGAAAACCCAAAGCTTTTAGCTGAGTACATGTATATATTACATCATAATAATAGAATAATCCTAAAATCTATATTAACAGGCACATAGAGAAAAGACATTATATTGTGTAAGAACCAAAAGAACAGGTAATTGCAAAAGCATGTGTAATTGCGAGTACACCGTGAAAATAATCAATTTATTAATTATCTAGAGCTCCAACTATAAAAAAAAGAAACTCTAGGTACTGCCGATATTTTTAAAACTTGAATTTTATCGTGGGCACCCAAACATGAAATTGAATTTTTAAGGCCTTCGTATCACATTTCTCTTAAAAATATTTGAACTTGGTAAATTTACGTTTTATTTATATAGATCTTTGGTGTGTTAGTTTTAATTTAGGATTACTACTTTCCACCAACCCCACCAGCCCACCTGCCATCCTGAACGTAGTCTTTATGCTGTTATTTTTAATAATTTGAGGTCTATAATACTTCAGATAAATTCATATACACTACCTAGAAGTATAGAATACTTGAAACTACTAAAATTAGCCGGACACAATCACGGGATATAATAGCATAGACTACCTAGAATTACCAAAATTCACTTCATAATCCTTAAAATTCACTTCACAAAAACAAGAATCAGCTCCACCTATACTTTTTGTAGACCTCTTTTTAGTAAATATATTGACATTTTGGAAAATTGTATGCGTATGAACTTATGGGCTGTAAAGACAATTGAGAAATTTAAGGGTTGTTCAGGCTGACTTTCCGGTTTGAGGTTTTTTCTCATATGTTTTTTTATCGAATATCTGTAGAAATGCCAACTCACTAGATAGAGCTTCTTATTTCAAGTGTACAAGCAGTTTAAATTATGTATCTGTTCCTGCATTTGTTAGTTAAAAAAAATCTTTTACATCAAAATATTCCAATTATATAGTAAACGCTGATTGTAGGACCTGATACGATCAATATTTCGAACCAAGGAGGCCAGATTGTATAACAAATTGATTCAGCGACAAGGTCCATCTAAAAATATTAGTTTTGACTGGTTGAAACCTGTTATGTAAATTCCATGCTAAGGATTCATTTTAGAATCTTAGATGCGAGTTCAAATTAAATTAATTTAATCTAATTTCAACTGATCATATGATTATTCTGGTATTTTTAGCTATTTTTACAATTAGCATGGCGGCGACAATTTCAGTACCGCAATCTACAAAAAAAACTGAAACTATAAAAATGACAGAATCTACATGTTAAAGTACACCGAAATGCAGATTGGAATATTCCATTCAGCAGTTAATTTGTTTGTATAATTAAATATTAATGATCTCAGATTACTTCAGATTGTGGAAATTCGAAGAGTTAAACGATGTATGTGTAAATACGTATGTTTAAAATAAATTTTTACAGTCCTCCTATACAAATGAGGAGCTATTTCAAGACGCAGGTTCTGTTTTTTACATTTTATTCACATGAGTTTGTTACATCTTAGTTTCCGCAGTGGCTAAATCTGCCGCTCTTAGTGATTTTAAGTGTTGACAAGTGCAAAACAAAACATATATGGTCTAGTTTGACATGTAAAAAGTAAGAATGAATCCAGTAAACTCTCTCAAGTACATTGATGATCGATCCAATCAATAGTTTACTAATTAATAAATCACTGGAAAAAGACGCTTCGGTTAAGCAACATTTTTTAACTTTATTAGCTTATCAGTTACAACGATAGTCAAATAATACACGCCCTCGTCAAAAGAATGAAGTTTGAGAAACAGACGGTATAAACACTAACAATGACCAGCTGGTTAAAACGAGAGCAATAACTCAAAGATCTCATAGTACTTAGATTCAACTGTGATCCCAATTTACTTAAGCTCCTCCCCCTAGACAGAACCAGATTGTGACCCTAACACTATCTAATTGTAGTATCGATCACTAAATAGGTTTTTCGACTTTTCTATTGTTGGCAGGGCCTTTTTTCGTCAATCAACAGAAGCATTAAAAATATCTTATTCTATATGCAACAATTAGTATTCTTTTCATTCACGGGTCTTTGTAAACTATGACATTACTGATATCACCAATCAGACATCTTCTTCAGAAAGCCAAACAAATTGTTCAAGGTTTGTATAGTCACCATAAATTGTTTTTGTTAATATTTGGGTTAGCCTTCTTTTAGGTGACAAGATAAACATCTAGTTTTTCATGGCGGTAATAGTATTTGGAAATACCAAAAGACAATATTTGTAAGACAAAAAACGGTCGAAAAGTAATAAAGAAGAGGTACTATCGATTGACAGGGAGAAAGTGGAGAGAATGCACAGATCACGAGACATATAAACATTGATTAACTATACTCCAATAAATAACTTGTAGGATTCTAAAAATCTAATCATTGAAATTCGAAGAGTGGGCCACTAGGAGTGGCAGGGATAGATTGACGCTTAGTCTGAAAGAGGGCTTAAATTACTAAAAATTTATCATAAAGCAACGCTTTAAAAAGAAAGTACAATGATTTTATGAATATTGTCTATAAAACATGGATTTTCATAATTCGACTAAAATTACTATATAAAAATGATATATTTTTTCATAAAGACTATGCAATATGGGCAATCGACTAATTTAAAACAATTCTCCTGAAATAAGATTTCCATTCTAATAGTCTTAAACCTAGTGATAACACACGTACCGTACCCGTTTTTATCTTACACCGAAAATACTTTTTGCTAACGGATACTCTAAATTATTTTAAAATACAGGGAATCTTTTTGCCAAGTGTGTCGTTTTTTAAATAATCTTTTGTATTATATCTTAATGATTATTCATATTAGAACAAATTGTGCAGACCGCCACAGTTCTGCCATATAGAAGAAAGAGAAGATAAATGTGATGAAAGAAACATCATTCCTCTCAGACCACTTATTAGATAAGTTTTTTTCAATATTTTTAAAAAAAATTTATCAAATTTTGCTTACATTTTAAAATATATGAACATAATGATCGTTTTATTACCTATGTTGTTTTTACATTTTACTTTTTTTGGTGTAAAAATTATCAAAACACTAAACACGCGGTAAAAGTTCGGATGGGTACAATACAAAAATATTGAGCTTTTACTATTTAGGCTCTTTGTGAGATAATGTAAGGTTATATGCATTTTTGAATGTCGAAATCCCTCAATTATAAATTGTACGTTGTGGGGTTATTTACGCTTCTTCTTTTTTTTTTTTTTTTTTGGTCATTCAATATTTATTTGCATGAATTATTAACAAATTCCTTTTGCCAAATTGTTTATAAATATTTCAAAAAAAAAGATTCTAAAGTATTTTGTAATTATAAGTAAAAAATGATAGCAATATTTTGCTAATAGCCTAACGAAGTAAGATACCTCCACGCATATTGAAATTACCTCTACATATATTCAAAATTTTCCAATTTACTTTTGTTAGTAATATTTGCCCAACAACCGAAGAATAATAATGGCACACCGTTAGAACTGAATACTGCCATATTTAGCTATCCTTCGTGCCTTCACAGGGTTCAACGTAATTAGCTTTGGTCGGGCGCTGGGATAACTAGTGTTTTTTATAACTCAAGTAATTGGTTTCGGTGCTATAGTAAGTTTAACCTTTGCTTTGTTTAAAATTGGCTGCAAATTTTTAAAAAATTGAGCATGAAAGTCGCAAAAAAATAGAGATATAACTACATCGTAGCCCACAGCTAGCTAATTAGAAAAAAACTACTACTGAGCTGAGAACCGAGGGTTAATGACTCCTTGGAATAATCATATAATTCCAAATGATATTTGTGTCTATTATTTTTTGTTTTAAAAATTTCTCCATATATTTTTCTTTCAAAACAGGTTCTTGTCCCTATCCTTTTCCCACTGATGCTGAAATCGATTCCCGAAATCGGCTATAATTACCCAGCCCGTAAGAGCCCCTTTACGCGAGGATGAAAACTAAACGAAATTTATAATATCCAAGCAAACCTAAGGTTTTAGTATGGATGCTTTCAACGATAGTAAATTTTGTCTTCCGTCCTCCTTCGTCACTTTATTTTTTAACTTTACAAGGAGCTCTAGTTCAACTCGACCTCAAAGTGGCCAGTTGCAATGCATTTCTGCCATTTTGGCGCTTTTTTAGGCGGTTGCGCATTGAATTTTTCAGATCGGCACATTTTTTTACGGGAAAAATCGTTCACTAGGTATATTTTTGCTAGAAAATTTCACAGTTGATTCTTAATCGAAATCAAAGTAGTAAAGGCCATGCGGCTCTAATGTTGGTGTAGGTTGAGTAAAGTTAGGTCGAACTGGGTGCTATTTAACCTAATCTAATTTTTTCTATTATTACCATGATACTGGTTCACATTTGCACAGGCATTTACTCAGGACTTAGTTTGAAGAGGGGTTGGCACTTTTTGGAGGTTAGGGTTACCAATTTAAAAAAGAACGCAGGTTTGTTAAACAGAATGTGCGGACCGCATAAGAACTCAAGATGTCAGAAAGGTCCAAACCTATTTTACAAAGACTATGGTTAAACAAATTCGAAGTAAATCTAGGAATCAACTTGGATATCTCCACCTATATTTGAACGTGCTTTTCAATTTGTATAAAAAAGAAACGTATGTAATCTCAACCACAAAGATGAAGATTTAATATTTCATGTAGTTATGTTACCTCGTTGTGAAAAAGCAAGAGTATTTTGCAAATTGTCAAACGTAGTATTCGTTGGAGTCAAGTGCGCATCATTTTATTAAACACATATTTTTAAAAAACATATCCACTAACATGGGGAAAAGTGTGGTCAAAAGCACAAATCGCTTAAGGCGAGTTAAGATGTAGTATATCATATAGAATTAGCGGATATTTGAAGATTGATTGATTTATAATTAGGGTGGGATATTTAATGTGAGGCGTAAAGTTCCTTAATAGAGTTATGGGTTTGCTTAATGAAGAATTATTTTTTTGAGGATCGTTGGTCGGTTAGTTTTTAAAAATTGTGGCAAATCAACAGTTTGTGTTGAAAATACTTTTTTTTATCAAAAGTATTTATGTAGGTACATGTAAGAGATTATCATTGATGATAAATACACCACGTAACAATAAAAAATGGTACTTTCAGAAATAGACCGAACACAAAAGAATTAGCTACTTATATTCGCATAATCCATATAAGTCTTATTTCTTCGAGTGGTCTAATATGTATTATGATGCCCTCTCTCAACCACTGCGTACTATGTCACCCATATAAAGAAAAAAGATTTCTGAGTCGAATTATTTTTTCCCAAGATTCATCTATTTACCTTACACGCCCCTTCCCCGGGCTCTATCATTTCATTTCCACTCCAAAAAATGGTTAGACGGCCAATA
Source organism: Artemia sp. Qi Xiang Cuo (assembly GCF_049724085.1). Lineage (NCBI taxonomy): Eukaryota > Metazoa > Arthropoda > Branchiopoda > Anostraca > Artemiidae > Artemia > Artemia sp. Qi Xiang Cuo. Next base: position 2,814,822 of record NC_142810.1, read on the forward strand.
TTTACAGAATAGTCAAAAGGTGAAGAAAGTAAATAGTTATTGCTCGAGTGTTAATAAAACCTCACACTACCCCCATGGAAGGGACTGTAAGTTTGGCAAACTGGCCATTGTTCATATATAAGGTTTTTATTGAATGGGATAATCATACAAACTTTGGAAAAGGCTCATTCGATTTAAATCGAAAGTTCTAGATCCATTTTCAAAAGCAAAGAGTAATCAGACGGTAAGCAGCCCCCCCCCCCCGCCCTTTTAGTCTAAATGATTACGTTATGCATTGGTGTCTAAACATTTTTTAAAAAATGGTCCAAATGTCAAATGGATCTTGGAAGAATCATTCACCCCCCAGCCAGATTTTTAAGGTCTGGAAGTGAGCCTCGAATCAACTCGTGAATGTATGAATCCATTCACGGAAGGCATAGTCGTATAAACTGTGGAGGACGTTTATTCGACTGGAAATCTAAATTGATTTTGCCATTTTTTAAATTGAAAGTGAGTCAAAAGTATCAAGCCACCCCACCCCCCGCCATTTGTGCCGTTTTTCTCCAAATGTGCCTTATCAAAAATTTTAAATAGCCATTTTGTTCAAAAGAGTCGAAAAATTCCAAAAAAAAGGTTGATAAATTTTCCATAGCCCACGGGGCAAGGATTATAGCTAATGTAAGTTTCCTATTATTAGAATATAAGGTTTTTGTGGAGGGTTGGTCATATTACCTTTAGAAGGGGCTCATTCGATCGGATATTGAAACTTCTAGTTCTTTTTTAAAAGTCAAAAGTGATCATTTGGCAAGTAGTTCACGCCCCACTTTCTCAAAGGGCATCTTTTCCAAATTTTGAGATAGCCATTTTGTTCAAAACATTTAAAATGCCAAATAATTTGCCTAAGGGGATAAACCCCCCCCCAAAACTTGAGAAAATAGCTCTGAGCTACAGAACTTGATTATAGTTGACTTTGATAATTTGATACTTGGACTTGCACTTTAAATGTCAACCTCGATTTAAAATGCAAGGGCTGTAAGTAATTCAAATTGCTTACTGTTACTTTGTTTACTTTGATACCTTGTTTACTTTGATGCCTTGTGTACTTTGATGCCTTGTTTACTTTGATTATTTGGTACTTTGATGTTGTTTCTTTTAAATTAGTTTTGATACTTTGTTAAAATTTTGATTTTGGAAAAAAAATTTGAAAAAGGGAATTTTTTAAACTTTAAACTTATTGAAACCAAAAACGAACAAAATCTAAGTAAAAATAAACTTTTAGAAAATAAGTTATTCAATGAAAAGTAAAGCCTATATTAAAATTAAGGTCAGCAGACACAAATATCTGTTATGATTCAAACTCAAAACGACCAGAAATTACTATTAAAGAATAAATTAAGGCCAAAACGAACAGAAATTAAACAATCAAATATACAACAATTACAAATATAAATAAATAAATCTTATATAAATTAAATGTTAAATATAATATTAAAATAAATATTAAAACCAAAAAAAATAATATTTTTATTTTTTAAGTATAATTGAAACCAAAAAAGAATGAAAATTTAATAATAAATAATATTACAGAAAATAACAACATTTGCTAATATAAATTAATAAATAAATCTTAAAACGAGTGACACTTAAATTGACTATACACATCAAGATTGAAATTAACTAAAATCACTAAAAGAAATAGTTTGGGTCTCGCCTCGTTCTCTCACTTTAAACGTCTAAAACCTACTGCAACGTTGCTTTTTTTCAGGTGTGACCGTATCGAGACTAGAGCATCGTGATAAAACTTACTATTGAAGAAATCGAAATTTTTAGGGCCATTTTCAAATGACTAAAGATGTAAGTGCAACTAGGACCCCTCCCACGCCATTTTTCACAAAAACATCCCGTCTAAAGTCTGATAGTGAGAGGTTGTTTAACTTATTTGATTAGTTATAATAACTCTGTGGTTTGAGATAACTTGAACTCCCGCAGCACAAGGGGAACGTTTTTTCAGTGATAGAATTTGCCCAGTGTTTAAGTGTAAAGTTTGTATAGTATTAGTAGTTGGGGAAGCATGCATACATTTTTGGGGAGGGGAAGGGAGGACGAATTTTTTTGTTGGGGGACCTGTAACGGGGAACATTTTAAGTGAAGAGTGAATTCTCCAGGGGATGACATTTTCAGTGGAAAATGTTTAATGCGGGTCTTTGCCAAAAATTGTATACAAAATATCTTTATATGTTTTGCTTTCTCTTTACTGATTCATTTTTACGCTTGGAAGTGTTAAGGGTAATTTTCCGGGTAAATTTTCGCTAAGATTGAATTGTCCTGAGGATATTTCCTTGAATGTGGAGCCAGATTTCCTGTCGATACCTAAAAAACCATCGGAAATTAAATGAAAAACCCAGTTTTTTAAACTGAAAGTAATACCAAATATTAAAACTTAAAATGAACAGAAAATATTACGTATAGGTTGGGCGTTGCCCCCTCCTCACTACCTTGCTCCTTACGGAAATGTTTTAATTTTTCCCGAATACTTTAAAACGAATCTGGAGGGAAAAGGCACATGGAGGACCAAGGCACATTTCTTCCAAGGCGCGTTTTCTTGCAAATTTTAAAGGACATACATTTCAGAATTAATGATCATTTTTTAATGAAAATGATTATTTTTCTCTTTCTCTCGGCAAACATTCCAACTTCACAAAAACATTGACGTTAGATGAAGAATATGCACTTGGTCAAACCATTAAGCATTATATTAGTTTAAATTGGATGAGCTCAAACCTCTATAGTGCGTATAACAAAAAATCTAGTTTTAGAATTTTTTTTTTTAAGTCAAAGAGTCAAATTTAAATTATTCAGCGTAAAGAAGACTAAAAAAATGACGAATCTAGAAATAACTTTTAGTTGGAAAATAAGCATAGAAAAGTCCATATTTAATAAACGCAGCCGTTTTTAGTTTTAAAAAAACTAACGTCTAAATTGTTTTAAAAACATGAATACATTGAAATATTTCTACTTTTTGTCCAAATTTGTGTAATTTTTAAAGTAAATTTAAAGCCTTGGACAAATGTATAAAAGGAAGGAAGCTGAAACAATTTTTTTTTTTTTAATTCACTGTTAATCAAAATAATTACATCACCAGACAAATTTCCAGCGTCGGTCAAAGAAAGAAGAAAAATGTAGAAATTATGTAGGTAATAACATTTTAAAGAACATAACAACACTTTTGCTAAATTAAGAAATAATTATTTGTTATCTAACATGTAAAATCTACATACATACGAAAGTTCCAAAAATTATATATTATAAATATTATCATAAATAGCTATCTGTATAGGTGAACATAGCTTCAATTCCAAATTCAATAATATTCAATAATGGGTTCGGTCTCTAGTTCTTCCCTGGTCTATATCAGTCCCAGATAGTTTAATTCGAAGAATCTTTGGATTCTGAATACTTTATATTGTTTTATTTGGGGAGAGGGGGAGGGGTGAGCTCAAAAATATACCAAGTGCAGGACAAAAAATTTTTAACCTTAACATTTCTTCAAGCTCAGGGAAGTCTCGAATGATGAAATTTGGACTATTTTGGATAACCGCTAATCCTTTCGACAGATTCAACTTTTTAGCTGAAACTGACCGTAATTTGAAAGAAGAGGCAGAGAAAAATCGTATTATGTTAAATTTAATGTAAAGTTAGATTTTACATTGTCAGCCCCCTCCCCAGAAAAAAAACAATCCTAATTAGTTTTAAGATTTTGGACACTTCTTCTTAGAGTTATCAAATTATTATTTTATTGTTATGTTTGAAAAACTAATCAATATTTTTGCAATAGTATAAAAAATTGTGACAAAATGTTCTACTGTCAAGATGAAAGTGGTTCCTGGCTTGGCACTCTGGTGCGCGGGACAGTTACTAGTTAAGCGACAAAATTATTCTTTGCGTACCAGCTATCGGTAAGTAATAAAACAGTTCCACTGATACAAAAAAAGAAAAAAAAGGCACACGCAAAAAAGAGGGGAATAGTTCTTGTTCGTAATGGCTAAATGGGAAAAAAATTGGTGGAAATTAATTAACGGAAAGGTCTTGGTTACAAGGAAAACATGGATTGGTACAAAGTTTGGGAAGGAGACAAATTTTATGAGTGCAAATAAAAAATGTTGAAAAAAATAGAAATGAATGTGCATTGTCAATTTAATATATATATATTTATATTTAGTAATCAAAATATTAATATTACTCGATTTATTAAAGTTATAAAAGTAAAAACATTTATATTTTTTTCAGTAAAGTGATAATTATGTTCTGGCCTTGGGAAGGCATAGGGGTTTTGAGCCCAAGTTATGTTAATTTCTGCCCGTTTTGAGTTTGACTCGGTTATTTATTGTAATTTCTGTTTGTTTTGAGTTTCATTTATTTATCGTTGTTGATTTTTGGTAGTTTCATGGTTGATAGATTATTTGATTTTATTTTTGCTTATTTTTTGTTTAAAAGAGTTCTTTACTTTCCTTTGAAAATATTATTTTGTGGGAAAATTTTTTTAGTTAATTTCTGTTCGTTTTATATGGGCTTGATCTTTTCAGGGAAATAGAAATTAATACTTTAAAACTTTTGTTTTTTTAAGATTTTATAGTTTGGCCTGCTATTTGTATGCTTGAGAAAAATTTTCAGCAATTTTTAACAACATACACCCTTTTAAAAATCTGGACACAAACATCAGTGTTTAATTTAGTTCCGTCCCTCCTCTAGTTGACCTGAAATGGAAAACTTTATACCATTTGCAAAACAATCTGTTTACTTTCTTTGATAGCTTGGATACTGTCACGCTATTTTGTTTAGGTTAAATTTTAAGAGCAGAAGTAGCCCCGAAAGTTTGAATAGAATACCCTCAGTCGTTCTTGGGATATTGCTGAGATGCCTTATTGGGAATTAGCATTAACGCAGTGGATTTTGATTTATTCTTAAGGCAATATTTAGTTTTTAAACATAATGGGTGAATGAGAGAATGGGCGAAGGAGGGGGATTAGTTGCTCTCCAATTACTTTTGACTATTAAAAATGACATCAGCCTTTTCAATTTTTAATCCAATGAGCCCTTTTTGAAGTTCCCACTGCAACTCCTTCGATACAAATTGCCATGGTCTAAACAACTACAACAACAAAAAAATAATACATTATACTCATATCGATCTTTACCATAAAAATGTCAAGCCTTCCAAGCACTTTCGACTATTCAAAAGGGCACTAGACCTTTGATTTCCAATCGAATGCAACCTTTTTGAAACGACAATGCTTTCTCTAAACACTTTATATGCCCCCAGGGTATAAATTACAACTTTTACCCTGACAGCTGTTAGGGTGGTTGTCATCCTCTAAGACCTAATTTCCAGAACTTTCAACTACATTAAACAAAATGGCTATCTCAAAATTTTGATTGGATGTGTTTGGGGAAATGGTGGGCGTGAGAGGGGCGTTAGTCACTCTTCAATCTCTTTCAACTATTAAAAATGGCACTAGCCCTTTAAATTTCCAATCAAATGAGCCCTTTTGAAATTTCTACGACAACACTTTCAATAAGAACCTTATATGCCCCCAGGCCATAACTTTCAACCCTTGCCCTCTGGGCAGAGGGGTGTCATTCTCAAAGACCTAGTTTCTAGATCCTTCTATTACGTTGAACAAAATGGATGTCTGAAAATTTTTATTGGATGTGTTTGGAGGAATGGTGGGCGTGAGAGTGGGGTTGGTTACCCTCTAATCATTTTCTACTATTCAAAAGGGCACTAGCCCTCTCAATTTCCAATTAAATGAGCCCTTTTCGAAGTTTTAAGACAACCCTATCTATAAAAACCTTATATTCCCCAAGGGCATAACTTACAATCTTTGCCCTGGGGGCTCTGGAGGGTTTGTGATCCTTAAATACATAATTTCTAGAACTTCCAACTACGTTGAACAAAATGGCTAACTCTAAACTTTGATTGAATTTTTTTTTAGAAAATGGTGGGCGTTTGAGGGGGCTAATTACTCTGAAATCACTTTCGACTATTGTAAAGGGCAATTTCAATTTCCAATCAAATGAGTCCTTTTTTAATTTATTCCAGAACAACTTTCTATATAAACCTTATTTGCCACCGAAGCATAACCTAAAACCCTTGCACTTAGGGATTTGAGAGGGTTATCATCCTAAAAGACCTAATTTCAAGAACATTCAACTACGTAAAACAAAATGGATATCTCAAAATTTTGATTGGATGTGTTTGGGAAAATGGTGGGCGCGAGAGGGGCATTAGTCGCTCTCCAATCACTTTCAACTATTAAAAAAGGCACTAGCCCTTTCAATTTCCAATTGAATGAGCCCTTTTGAAGTTTCTACGACAAGACTTTGAATAAAAACCTTATATGCCCCCAGGGCATAACTTACAACCCTTGCCCTGAGGGCTGTGAGAAGAGGGGTTGTCATCCTTAAAGACCTAATTTCCAAAACTTTCAGCTACGTTGAATAAACTGGCTATCTATATATTTTGATTGGATGTGTTTTGGGAAAAGGTGGGCGTAGGTGGGCGGTTAGTTGCCCTCAAACCACTTTCGACTATTAAAAAGGACACTGGCCCTTTGAATTTCCAGTCGAATGAGTTCTTTTTCAAGTTTCTACGATAAAGATTTCAATAAAAACTTATATGACCCCAGGGCATAACTTATAGACCTTGCCCTGAAGACTATGGGGAAATGTCCTGCTCAAAGGTATAATTTCCTGCTCAAAGGCATAAGTTCCTGAAATTTAAACTGCGTGGAACAAAATGGCTTCTTAAAATTTTGATTTGATATTTTTGGGGAAATGGTGGAAGTGGAAGGGGTGTTAGTTGCCCTCCAATCACTTTCGACAATTAAATAAGGCACTAATAATTTCAATTTCCAACCGAATGAGCCTTTTTTGGAAGTTTCTACGACAACACGCTCTATAAAAACCTTATATATCCCCAGGGATTAACTTACAATCCTTTTCCTGAGGGCTATGGGGGGTTTCATCCTCAAAGACCTAATTTCCAGAACTTACAACTACTTTGAGTAAAATGGCTATCTCAAAATTTGTATTGGATGTGTTTGCAGAAAAGGTGGGCGTGAGAGGAGGTACTGCTCAGAGTTTATTATATATTGCCAGGGAGTTACCCATCCTGACGCAAAAGGACATGCTAGTTGACAAGTTTAAACTAGTCCAATCGGGATTTAAGCTAGTCCGAGTTTATGACCAAAAAAAGGCATTGAAAAAAAGAACATGGTCGAGATACAGCTAGCGTAGGCCATGATAGATGGGACTCTGTTGATGCGCTCTGAACAAAAAAAGACAGCTGCTATTCTTGAAACCTCCCACCAGAAGTTTGAGTCAAAGAAACAATTACTGATCTCATCTCTGTTCCAGCAAAAGGCAGTGCAAAAAACAGGGAAACAAATAAGTTGTGTGTTCTAGTTACCATACCCTTATCTCATTTATCATATTTTTGTATCTGATTTTTTTTGTATTCGAAAGTAAAGCGTTCAGAAAAAAGAAGAAAAAAGCTCCTCCCATGGCATGATGATTTTCAGGTGGTCTATTTCATAATTATCACTTGGCCTCTGATCATGGAGAGATATTTGCAAATGGTCATTCCTATTTTTTTCTTAGTCAAGTGTCATTTGCTGTTGTGTCATTGCTCTTTCTTTCAAAAACTTAAAAAAAAGGAGTTTTAGGGTCGATTCTGCGTCCAGAATGGTCCCTTGAGAGGTCCCTTTTTTGACTAAAAAGAGGCCCCTTAGTCATTTTTTTTACTACTTTAACCTGTGGCAGCCCTGTCATAATTCAATAACTAATTGCATCTTGAGCCTTAAAGTGGCCCTGAAGGTATTTTATATGAATAATTTAAAAGCATCAAATCATATTTTCACTTTCATCCTAGCTGAATTATATGGCCCTTCTACAATTTTACCATGAAGTTTACCCGCCCCCCCTCCTATTGTGCAAATAAATACCCTGAATTGTTGACAACAAAGTTTTGAATCACAAAATTCGGTACTCCTATGTTTTACCTACTCTTTTATATACTGCTAGTTTGGTTAATGCTTTTGAAATAAAATAAATAAAATAGGATGAATATATAACAGTTTAGAAACAAGTTTGGGCTATATATTTGCATATTAGGAGGGTGGGTGGGTGCTGGGTAAAGAGTAGCATATATTAAATACGTAACCTAACCCAACCTAGGTACCTTTTTCGCCCCCTAAACCCCAAAAAACAACAGTTTAAATATCGTCAACACATCGATAACCACGCTAAGCATTCATTACTGTATAGGGGTGTCTTCAATTAACCTGCACAAAACGGGTTTTCTGTTGTATCTCCAGTTTGACATATATAAAAGAGTAGGTATAACATAGGAGTACCCAAAATTCAGTGCTATTTTGTCAACAGTATTTGAAAAACTTGAAAAAGTAGGAAAATGGTTTATATTTGAATTGCCTAATAAATGAGGTTTGAATTGTTATAAATAAGTATTTTTGGAAATACTTATTCCTTTTGAACAACTTATTTACAAAGTAGTTGATATTTTTTAACCACTTTTCAATAACTTAACTAGTGTTGATAACTTCTTTGTTTGGTTACAAAAATGAAAAAAATTTGTGCCCCCTTTAAGGGCTCAAGATGCAATTAGCCTCAGAACCAATTATTGAATTACAAAAGAGCATAAAAAAAGCATCAAATGACATTTTCATTTTAGCTAAGTTATAGTGCCACCTAGAAATTTACCCTACCAATAGAGGGGTATAAATGTATGACCACGCCAGGACATAAGGAAACATGTTAAGAAATCAATTCTTAATTCATGATATGCAAAATTTTTCTAGTTAACATGTTTTTCTGGAGGAGCACCTTTATCCTCTCTGCCTTCTTTGTTTTGCTTTTTTTAAACAAAGTTGTGAAAAATTAACAGATTTCACTGCATTTATCTATTTTCAAATAGTCTATATATGAAAGTCAAACACCACCACTGACATCTACCAAAAAGATACAAATAGGCAAATATTCATAAATTTAGATGAGGTTAGATTAGCTAGATGGCTCTTGGTTGTTTGTTTTATAAACAATTTTCAAGACTTTTAAATAGTGAGGATAAAGGTGTTCTTCCTGGAAAATATGTTAACTAGGATAATTTTGCATATTATGAAGTAAGAATTGTTTTCTTAACATAGTCTCCTTATGACCTAGCTAGTCATATATTTAAAACAATAGAGGAATAGAATTGAACCTTTTCAGAAGATTCTAGACAATAAAGAGACATATTTATAGATTGCTAGTTTTATGCTGATGTTTATTGTTTAGTTTGCATTTTTGGCAGGTCTTCACCAGCCCCTTCTAGTTGTCTCACAGAGTCCTTGGGTGTATAACAAAACTAACCAAACAATCATGAAATATTCAGAATATTCCTATTAGTCCAATTATTATGCTCCATTCTATTGGTATCATCCATCTTTGAAAATAAAATTTCGGTAAATATTGAACACATTTTCAGATAAAACTAGCTTGCTTCAAGTCAATAGGTCTAGATTCATTAGTACTAGGTCAATGCATGAGACTATTGGGGGAGAGACTGCATGGTTTTTGTAAGAGAGGAATTTTATACTAAAAAAGAATATCAAATAAGGAGTAAAATAATCGTGTATATTTCATTTGGATGTTTCCTTCAGGAGAGCTGTGACTATAGTCTGATAGCAAACATTCTAAATTATTTCTTTATGTTGTTGATGGAGAGGGCTTTTCTCCCCTTTCACCATGTGCCCTAGCTGAAAAATATATAGCCCAAATCGTAAATATTTTTCTACTGTCACAACAAAACTGGGTTTAAAATTATGAATGATTCTACCTCTCTTGCATGGAGAATAGGAGAACACGCAGCTCTTTGCCCTTTTTATGTTCTTTTCAAATATCATTATCATGTTACATACAAGTCTTGATTAAACCTTTTGAGTGGACCCTATAGTGACATCTGATTTCAACAATTCTATCTTAAATTGAGTGGTTAGACTTCTACCAGGTGGTTTTCACAAGTCCCCTGAAAACAATTCAGCCAACTATTTTAACAAGATGGTAGACAAAAGATTAGTTGTATATTATTTACAACTATAGTTTAAGAAAATTATCCATGCAGGCAATTCATCTTCTGCAGAAAATTCTCCCCCTGAAAATTCCTCCTCCTCACCACGTGTAAAATCCCCTCCCGTCTGAAATTCTCCCCCTGGAAAATTTTGTCCACATGTAAAATAAAAATATCACATGTAAATAGGGTTGTGGGGGAGTGTCCTCCTCAAAAACCTATTCTCTGTCTGGAAAACAACTACGCTGAACAAAATGGCTATCTCAAAATTTTGATTGGATGTGTTTGGGGGAATGATGTGCGTGGGGGGGGGGGGGGCTAGTTGCCTTCCAATCAATTTCGACTATTCAAAAGGGCACTAGCCCTTTGAATTTCCAATCGAATTAGCCTTTCTTAAAGTTTCTATGACAACGCCTTCTATAAAAACCTTATATGCCCCCAGGGCAAAACTCAAAACCGTTGCCCCGAGGGTTGTAGGGGAGTGTCCTCCTCAAAAAAATATTTTCTATCTGGAAATCAACTACGCTGAACAAAATGGCTATCTCAAAATTTTGATTGGATATGCTTGGGGGAATGATAGGCGCAGGGGAGGGGGGGCTAGTTGCCCTCCAATCAGTTTCGACCATTAAAACTGGCTGTAGCCGTTTGAATTTCTAATCGAATGAGCTTTTTTTAAAGTTTATACGACAACATCTTCTATAAAAACCTTATATGCCCCCAGGGCATAACTTGTTAAAACCCTTGCCCAGAGAGTTGTGGGAGAGTGTCCTCCTCAAAAAGATATTCTCTATATGGAAATCAACTACGCTGAACAAAATGGCTATCTCAAAATTTTGATTGGATGTGTTTGGGGGAATAATGGGCGGGGGGGGGGGGGCTAGTTGCCCTCCAATCGCTATCGACTATTAAAAAGGGCACTAGCCCTTTGAATTTCCAATCAAATGAGCCTTTTTGAAGTTTCTACGACAACGCCTTCTATAAAAACCTTATATGCCCCCAGGGTATAACTTAAAACCCTTGCCCCGAGAGTTGTGGGGGAGTGTCCTCCTCAAAAAGATATTTTCTATCTGGAAATCATCTATGCTGAACAAAATGACTATCTCAAATTTTTGATTGGATGTGTTTGGAGGAATGATGGGAGGGGAGGGGGGGGGGCTAGTTGCCCTCAAATCACTAGACTATTAAAAGGGCACTAGCCCTTAGAATTTCAAATCGAATGAACCTTTTTTGAAGTTTCTACGACAACGCCCCTCTATAAAAACCTTATATGCCCCCAGGGCATAACTTAAAACCCTTGCCCAGAGGGTTGTAGGGGAGTGTCCTCCTCAAAAACATATTTTCTATCTAGAAATCAACTACGGTGAACAAAATGGCTATCTCAAAATTTTGATTGGATGTGTTTGGGGGAATGATGGGTGGGGGGGGGGGGGGGGGTTGGCTAGCTGCCCTCCAATCACTTTTGACTATTAAAAAGGGCACTAGCCACTCCAATTTCCAATCGAATGAGCCCTTTTCGAAGTTTCTACGACGAACCCTTCGATACGAAGTGCCCGGGTACGGAGAAAAAAAAACCCAAAAAACAACACATTGTGCCCACATTGTTCTTTACTTAGGCAGTACTAGCGCGCTGCCTATAAAAAGGAGGGCGTGAGAGGGGGGTTAGTTACAGTCCAATCACTTTCAACTATTAAAATGGGCACTAGCCCTGTGAATTTCCAATCAAATGAGCGTTTTTTGAAGTTTCTATGACAACGCCTTCTATAAAAACCTGATGTGTCCCCAGGCCATAACTTAAAACCCTTGCCCCGAGAGTTGTGGGGGAGTGTCCTCCTCAAAAACATATTTTCTGTCTGGAAAACAACTACGCTGAACAAAATGACTATCTCAAAATTTTGATTGGATGTGCTTGGGGGAATGATGTGCGTGGGGGGGGGGGGGGTTAGTTGCCCTCCGATCACTTTCAACTATGAAAAAGGGCACTAGTCCTTTGAATTTTCAATCGAATGAGCCTTTCTTGAAGTTTCTACGACAACGCCTTCTATAAAGACAATATATGCCCCAAGGGCAAAACTCAAAACCCTTGCCCCGAGGATTGTAGGGGAGTGTCCTCCTCAAAAACATATTTTTTATCTGGAAATCAACCACGCTGAACAAAATGGCTATCTCAAAATTTTGATTGGATGTGCTTGGGGGAATGATGGGCACGGGGGGGGGCTAGTTACCCTCCAATCACTTTCGACTATTAAAACTGGCTATAGACGTTTGAATTTCTAATCGAATGAGCTTTTTTTAAAGTTTCTACGACGTCTTCTATAAAAACCTTATATGCCCCCAGGGCATAACTTAAAACGATTGCCTCGAGGGTTGTAGGGGAGTGTCCTCCTCAAAAAGATATTTTCTATCTGGAAATGATCTACGCTGAACAAAATGGCTATCTCAAAATTCTTATTGGATGTGTTTGGGGGAATGATGGGCGTGGGGGCTAGTTTCCCTCCAATCACTTCCGACTATTGAAAAGGGCACTAGCCCTTTGAATTTCCAATCGAATAAGCCTTTTTTGAAGTTTCTACGACAACACCTTCTAAAAAAACCTTACATGCCCCCAGGGAATAACATAAAACCCTTGCCCAGAGAGTTGTGGGGGAGTGTCCTCCTCAAAATATATTTTCTATTCGGAAATCAACTACGCTGAACAAAATGGCTATCTCCAAATTTTGATTGGATGGGTTTGGGGGAATGATGGGCATGGGGAGGGGGGGGGCTAGTTGCTCTCCAATCGCTTTCGACTATTAAAAAGGGCACTAGCCCTTTGAATTTCCAATCGAATGAGCCTTTTTTGAAGTTTCTACAACAACAACTTCTATAAAAACCTTATACACCCCCAGGGCATAACTTAAAACCCTTGCCCAGAGAGTTATGGGGGAGTGTCCTCCTCAAAAAGATATTTTCTATCTGGAAATCATCTACGCTGAACAAAACTGCTACATCAAAATTTTTATTGGATGTATTTGGGAGAATGATGGTCGTGGAGGGGGGGGGGCTAGTTTCCCTCCAATCACTTTCGACTATTGAAAAGGGCACTAGCCCTTTGAATTTCCAATAGAATAATTTGAAGTTTCTACGACAACACCTTCTATAAAAACCTTACATGCCCCCAGGGAATAACTTAAAACCCTTGCCCAGAGAGTTGTGGGGGAGTGTCCTCCTCAAAATATATTTTCTATTCAGAAATAAACTACGTTGAACAAAATGGCTATCTCCAAATTTTGATTGGATGGGTTTGGGGGAATGATGGGCATGGGGAGGGGGGGGGGCTAGTTGCTCTCCAAACGCTTTCGACTATTAAAAAGGGCACTAGCCCTTTGAATTTCCAATCGAATGAGACTTTTTTGAAGTTTCTACAACAACACCTTCTATAAAAACCTTATACACCCCCAGGGCATAACTTAAAACCCTTGCCCAGAGAGTTATGGGGGAGTGTCCTCCTCAAAAAGATATTTTCTATCTGGAAATCATCTACGCTGAACAAAACTGCTACATCAAAATTTTTATGGGATGTATTTGGGAGAATGATGGTCGTGGAGGGGGGGGGGGCTAGTTGCCCTCCAATCGCTTTCGACTATTGAAAAGGGCACTAGCCCTTAGAATTTCCAATCGAATGAGCCTTTTTTGAAGTTTCTACGACAACGCCTTCTATAAAACCCTTATATGCCCCCAGGGCGTAACTTAAAAACCTTCCCCCGAGAGTGGTGGGGGAGTTTCCTCCTCAAAAAAAACTTTCTATCTGGAAATCAACTACGCCGAACAAAATGGCTCTCTCAAAATTTTTATTGGAAGTATGTGGGAGAATGATGGGCGGGGGGGGGGGCTAGATGCCCTCCTATCACTTTCGACAATTAAAAAGGGCAATAACCCTTTGAATTTCCAATCGAATGAGCCTTTTTTGAACTTTCTACGACAACACCTTCTATAAAACCTTATATGCCCCCAGGGCATAACTTAAAACAGTTGCCCCGAGGGTTGTAGGGGAGTGTCCTCCTCACAAACATATTTTCTATCTGGAAATCAACTACGCTGAACAAAATGGCTATCTCAAAATTTTGATTGGATATGCTTGGGGGAATGATAGGCGCAGGGGAGGGGGGGCTAGTTGCCCTCCAATCAGTTTCGACCATTAAAACTGGCTGTAGCCGTTTGAATTTCGAATCGAATGAGCTTTTTTTAAAGTTTATACGACAACATCTTCTATAAAAACCTTATATGCCCCCAGGGCATAACTTGTTAAAACCCGTGCCCAGAGAGTTGTGGGGGAGTGTCCTCCTCAAAAAGATATTCTCTATTTGGAAATCAACTACGCTGAACAAAATGGCTATCTCAAAATTTTGATTGGATGTGTTTGGGGTAATGAGGGGCGTGGGGGGGGGCTAGTTGCCCTCCAATCGCTTTCGACTATTAAAAAGGGCACTAGCCCTTTGAATTTCCAATCAAATGAGCCATTTTCGAAGTTTCTACGACAACGCCTTCTATAAAAACCTTATATGCCCCAGGGCATAATTTAAAACCCTTGCCCCGAGAGTTGTGGGGGAGTGTCCTCCTCAAAAAGATATTTTCTATCTGGAAATCATCTATGCTGAACAAAATGACTATCTCAAAATTTTGATTGGATGTGTTTGGAGGAATGATGGGCGTGGAGGGGGGGGGGGACTAGTTGCCCTCAAATCACTAGACTATTAAAAGGGCACTATCCCTTAGAATTTCAAATCGAATGAACCTTTTTTGAAGTTTCTACGACAACGCCCCTCTATAAAAACCTTATATGCCCCCAGGGCATAACTTAAAACCCTTGCCCAGAGAGTTGTAGGGGAGTGTCCTCCTCAAAAAGATATTTTCTATCTAGAAATCAACTACGGTGAACAAAATGGCTATCTCAAATTTTGATTGGATGTGTTTGGGGAATGATGGGCGCGGGGAGGGGGGGGGGGTTGGCTAGTTGCCCTCCAATCACTTTCGACTATTAAAAAGGACACTAGCTACTCCAATTTCCAATCAAATGAGCTCTTTTCTAGGCTTCTACGACGAATCCTTTGTTACGAAGTGCCCGGGTATGGAGAAAAAAAACCAACAACACATTGTGCCCACATTGTTCTTTACTTAGGCAGTACTAGCGCGCTGCCTATTAAAACGTGGGCGTGAGAGGGGGGTTAGTCACAGTTCAATCACTTTCAACTATTAAAAAGGGCACTAGCCCTGTGAATTTCCAATCAAATGAGCGTTTTTTGAAGTTTCTATGACAACGCCTTCTATAAAAACCTGATGTGTCCCCAGGCCATAACTTAAAACCCTTGCCCCGAGAGTTGTGGGGGAGTGTCCTCCTCAAAAACATATTTTCTGTCTGGAAAACAACTACGCTGAACAAAATGACTATCTCAAAATTTTGATTGGATGTGCTTGGGGGAATGATGTGCGTGGGGGGGGGGGGGTTAGTTGCCCTCCGATCACTTTCAACTATTAAAAAGGGCACTAGTCCTTTGAATTTTCAATCGAATGAGCCTTTCTTGAAGTTTCTACGACAACGCCTTCTATAAAGACAATATATGCCCCAAGGGCAAAACTAAAAACCCTTGCCTCGAGGGTTGTAGGGGAGTGTCCTCCTCAAAAAGATATTTTCTATCTGGAAATCAACTACGCTGAACAAAATGGCTATCTCATAATTTTGATTGGATATACTTGGGGGAATGATGGGCACGGGGGGGGGGGCTAGTTACCCTCCAATCACTTTCGACTATTAAAACTGGCTATAGCCGTTTTAATTTCTAATCGAATGAGCTTTTTTTAAAGTTTCTACGACGTCTTCTATAAAAACCTTATATTCCCCCAGGGCATAACTTAAAACCCTTGCCCCGAGGATTGTGGGGGAGTGTCCTCCTCAAAAAGATATTTTCTATCTGGAAATCAACTACGCTGAAAAAAATGGCTATCTCAAAATTTTTATTGGATGTGTTTGGGGGAATGATGGGCGTGGGGGCTAGTTTCCCTCCAATCACTTCCGACTATTGAAAAGGGCACTAGCCCTTTGAATTTCCAATCGAATAAGCCTTTTTTGAAGTTTCTACGACAACACCTTCTATAAAAACCTTACATGCCCCCAGGGAATAACTTAAAACCCTTGCCCAGAGAGTTGTGGGGAGTGTCCTCCTCAAAATATATTTTCTATTCGGAAATCAACTACGCTGAACAAAATGGCTATCTCCAAATTTTGATTGGATGGGTTTGGGGGAATGATGGGCATGGGGGGGGGGGCTAGTTGCTCTCCAATCGCTTTCGACTATTAAAAAGGGCACTAGCCCTTTGAATTTCCAATCGAATGAGCCTTTTTTGAAGTTTCTACAACAACACCTTCTATAAAAACCTTATACACCCCCAGGGCATAACTTAAAACCCTTGCCCAGAGAGTTATGGGGGAGTGTCCTCCTCAAAAAGATATTTTCTATGTGGAAATCATCTACGCTGAACAAAACTGCTACATCAAAATTTTTATTGGATGTATTTGGGAGAATGATGGTCGTGGAGGGGGGGGGGGCTAGTTTCCCTCCAATCACTTTCGACTATTTAAAAGGGCACTAGCCCTTTGAATTTCCAATCGAATAATTTGAAGTTTCTACGACAACACCTTCTATAAAAACCTTACATGCCCCCAGGGAATAACTTAAAACCCTTGCCCAGAGAGTTGTGGGGGAGTGTCCTCCTCAAAATATATTTTCTATTCAGAAATAAACTACGTTGAACAAAATGGCTATCTCCAAATTTTGATTGGATGGGTTTGGGGGAATGATGGGCATGGGGAGGGGGGGGCTAGGTGCTCTCCAATCGCTTTCGACTATTAAAAAGGGCACTAGCCCTTTGAATTTCCAATCGAATGAGCCTTTTTTGAAGTTTCTACGACAACACCTTCTATAAAAACCTTATACACCCCCAGGGAATAACTTAAAACCCTTGCCCAGAGAGTTATGGGGGAGTGTCCTCCTCAAAAAGATATTTTCTATCTGGAAATCATCTACGCTGAACAAAACTGCTACATCAAAATTTTTATGGGATGTATTTGGGAGAATGATGGTCGTGGAGGGGGGGGGGGCTAGTTGCCCTCCAATCACTTTCGACTATTGAAAAGGGCACTAGCCCTTAGAATTTCCAATCGAATGAGCCTTTTTTGAAGTTTCTACGACAACGCCTTCTATAAAACCCTTATATGCCCCCAGGGCTTAACTTAAAAACCTTCCCCCGAGTGTTGTGGGGGAGTTTCCTCCTCAAAAAAAACTTTCTATCTGGAAATCAACTACGCTGAACAAAATGGCTATCTCAAAATTTTTATTGGAAGTATTTGGGAGAATGATGGGCGTGGGGGGGGGGGGGGCTAGATGCCCTCCTATCACTTTCGACAATTAAAAAGGGCAATAACCCTTTGAATTTCCAATCGAATGAGCCTTTTTTGAACTTTCTACGACAACACCTTCTATAAAACCTTATATGCCCCCAGGGCATAACTTAAAACCCTTGCCTCGAGGGTTGTGGGGGATTGTCCTCCTCAAAAAAATATTTTCTATCTGGAAATCAACAACGCTGAACAAAATGGCTATCTCAAAATTTTGATTGGATGTGTTTGGGGGAATGAGGGGCGTAGGGGGGGGGGCTAGTTGCCCTCCAATCACTTTCTACTATTAAAAAGGGCACTAGCCACTCCAATTTGCAATCGAGTGAGCCCTTTTCAAACTTTCTACGACAACTCCTTCGATACGAAGTGCCTGAGTAGGGAGAAAAAACAACACATTGTACCCACATCGTTCTTTACTTAGGCAGCGCTAGCGCGCTGCCTATGATTTAGCATTAAGGGTTCTCTCTAGCATCAACGTTTGATGCTGATCAAGCACATTTTTTTACTCAGAAAAACCCCCTTCTGCACTGGCACTTCCATGCGAAATGATGAGACTGGAATACATAACATTCGTTAGATTTGGGTAGCTTTTATTCTTGCTACGTGTAAGGAGGTGAAGCCAATAATAATTTGGGCTATATATTTGCACATAAAGGGGGGGGGGGTAAAGTATTTAGACAGTTTGAAATCATAAAACGATTCTTTCTAGGTATATGGTCACTAAATATTACAGAAAAATAGCGAGTTATCTGGAAATTTGTAGAAAAAAAAGAAGCCCATTCTAAAGTAAATGTTATGTTTCATTTCAGTGTTTTTTTCCAAGTGTTAAGTGTTTTTTATTAGATAAACACCTAGAACCCAAACATTATGCCTCTACTAGCATAAGAAGAAAGGTCAGTAATTCAATGATCTATTTCTGTTTTTTTATATGCAATAAATAATTGAGACAAAACTTTGGAAAGTAGTGGAAAAATTATGTCAAGTTAAGTGAAAGTAATAGTTACTAGGGGTGGATTGTCATTAGCGATAAATCACTAGGGGTGGTAACCCTGAACTAAAGGGGATTTTTGGGGAACCGATTTTTTTCGACAAGACAGATGTTTGGGGAAATCCCCGAAAATTCGGCGATTAGTCAAAGCACTTGTATTTTCAGACAAAATCTGCCCACAAATTTGACTAGGCCAAGAGAACTACCAAGTAGCGTTGCTACTACGCTACCCCACTTTTTGCATGCCCCCCCCCCGCAATGTGCAAAAATATAACCCAAGTTTTAAAGGTCCAATGCATTGTATCAACCGTCCCTTTTATTTGTATACTGTGAAACCGGTTTTGTGAGATCTAACCTAAGCGTATTTCTTGAGTGTGTTTCATTTAATTAGCAAGTACCGTTAAAAACTCACTATTTGATTATAATTCCATTTTTTTTGACCCAATAGCAATAATGACCTCGCCGCCCTTTACAAGAGCCTTTTTCGATTTACTTTACTATTTAACTAATAAGACAAATGAGTATATCTTGCCGTTTTATTTTTAATTCTTTTTTAAATTTTAACGTTTTTTTTTTTGACGAACGGATTCTAATTTTAATAGAAAGTTAGAAATGATAATACTATTAAAAATTATTTGTTCTTGGATATCTACTAAGCATTCCTGGCAATAAGTTCGAACTAACTTTCTCAGTTAACTTTATGAAAAATAAACTCTAAAAGCGAAAAAAGTAGACTTGTTAGTTAACTAAGTTTTGTTAAATCAAACGCAACTAAGATTCAGCCTGGGCAATGTCAGCAACGGAAGCTATTTGCCACCCACCCTACAAAACGCCATCACTGATTTGTTGCCTAGGCAACATCAATACTAAGAAACTGAAAGTAGATGGCATAACAAAACCCCCTGCTACGCACTATAACTCCTAGATGGTGGGGTGAGATACAAAAACTCCATGGCACTGGCTAAAGGCTTTTTGTTGTAGGCATTGAATGACTACATAAAAAAAAAAAAAGAGGAACAGAAATAGGCATTATTTTTCTTTTTAGGGACCTTTGTACGACCCCTGCCGTATGGAGTCTCCAAAGCGATATAACCTCGGCAATGATGGTCTACATGTTCCAATGCTGCTATAGCCTTTGTGATGACGGTCTGTACGCCCCGGGTGCTCTAATCTAAAAGGAAATTTCGCATCATACCATAATTATTGGATCTTGCATACTAAAAAAACACTAACTACATTACATCTTTAGTCCGAGACTAACAAAAGAAATCAAATGATTTTTTTCAAGCTTGGACATTTCTATAAAAATTACTTTCATAATGCTTTTCTTAGGGATATTATTAATCAAGATTAATTGATTTTATCCTTCTAATAGACGAATACATTTTTAATATGCAGAATTAAGTCCAAAGAGTTTCCTTGGATCTTGTGTAAAGGTTTAATCTCAAGCTACCACAAAATAAACTTTAATTAGTTTATATTTTTGAAAGGAACGCTGATCGTTATATAGACCGGTTTTCCAGAATTTTGTGGTATGGTAATCTTGCGTTGTTTATTACAAAACGGAAATAACTTTAGTAAATATATTATCTATACATACATAATTACTGAAACAAATTGGAGGAACAAAATGTGATTAATGTACTTCTTTGACAGGCAAACAAACAATACGACTAGAAATCGAAAACCTTTGAAGTGAGAAACCTTAGGATTTTTTTTTCTATAATATGGCTTTTCTAGGTTTAAAGGTTAATAGATTTCTATGATGGACCTTTCTCTATTCCGCCAAAAACAAAGTGAATGAATTTTTAATACTACCTTTGAATAAATAAATAATCTTGTATTTTAATAGATATTGAAAAAATTCGTAGTATAAATCAGCAAATCGGTGATTTTTCAACATTTTTCTTGACATAAAATTCAAAATAAGCAGTTGTATGTCAAAATAACAGAGTTTACTGCAAAATTCAGGATGTTTTTTACTTCATCACGAGACTTCTAGAAGAAGAAGGAGGCATCAAGCCATATTGAACCAGTAGTTTAATACACAGGACTTCAAAACTAACTGAAAATAAAACCTGAATAGTTTGGCTGAAACAAATTTGAGGTACAAAATATGTATTTATTTGACAGTAATAGAAACAAAATTACTTAAAATCAATTGGCTTTGAAAGCAGAGAGGTTATGTTTTTTTTAAACAGATATAAAAGCTTAGAGGGGGGGGGGAGGGTTAGGGCCTATAAGTTCGAAAAAGGGTCATAAAGCTCTATTCCGCTTATGACTAATTCAAAATTTAATAATTGTATGAGAAGACAAAAATATTAAGATTTTAACATTCCTCAGGAGGGGAGGCTTTTGCTTGGATATGTCAAGAGGAGAAATACTTTCTTTACAGTCACATTAATTGCTCGAATAGGCAGATTATGCCGGGAAATTCAAATAAACAAATAAATATATTAAAATGCATCAAGTGTATGTAGTAGTTGAATATATTTTTTCAACACTCGATATGAGAGGGACGGTTACAACCTTCTCAAATCCTCTAAAGAAACGAGTTTACCTGTAAGCGAACGACTCCCAATATGACCGAGTATTTCTCAATTTTTTCAAACTTATTTTTGAGCAGCACTGCTTTTCTTTGTATATATCTCCGTATTTCTTTACTGTCCAGAACATCCTGCACATTCAAATCTTAATTCAATTTATAAGCATGACATTATGAAATAGTAAATCAAAGAATTCCAAATTTTTTCCAAATATTAATCTTGGCAAAATACTAAGCTTTCCGTGGTATTCAGGTTGCATTTTTCTGCACAAAACCTTTGGAAGGGAAGGGGGGGGGGGTATTCACCCATATTGAGGGTTCATTTTAATATTTTGGATTATAAAACACCAAAATATAAAACCTGAAAAACGGGGTTTGCTTCCCTCACTTTGGGGGAACATTGAATGTATTTATTCGACAAAAAAATTTACAACACACGAAAACTAACAACACATTCACAAAAGCTAACAACATAACAAAACAACACTGTTCATGTCATTTACCAACTTTTTTTTTTTACTTTTTTCCATTAGTAGTAGAAATTTATGGATTTAATTCAGCTTAAAATAAGCAATCTAAAATTTAATCAGAACTTTTGAATGTGTTAAACATAATCCATTTAATACTTAATTTAAATTAATGAGAGTAAAAAAGTTATTTATGCTTCACTCTTGCAAGCTTTCCAGCGATTTCTATGGCCAATAGATTTTGGGAAAGGGTGCTGAACCTTAATTGCGTCTCAGGCCCCTTAAATTACAATAGGATAGGGAGAATCCCCACCAGTCTATTATATTAAAAAAATAAACAAACTTTTTTCAACTCAAAGTAAGGAGCAATATTAAAATTAAAACGAATAAAAATTGTTCCATATATTAAGGGAGTTGCCTACGGTTCAATCCCTCGCTCTTCACGTAAAAGTATTAGTACTTTAATTAAACTTAAGGAACTGGGAAAAAATGTCAAAGTTGAGCATAAAAAGCGAAGCATTGAGGAGGGAGCAGCCCGTCTCAAATGCAGAATCCATTCTTTTAATTTAAATATTTCTCCTTATTTTCAGTTGAAAAAAAACATGTCTTCTCTTTGCTTTTGTCTGATCATTTCAATTAAATAATGATGAGAAATCCGCTTCAATCCTCCATGGAAAAAAAAATCCAAAAAGGATGATTCCGAGCCTATTGATATTTTAATTTGATTAGCTTTGTGGAAGTGATGAGAGACTTAGTGCCAAGCTTTGGCTAATTAGAGTAAAGCCAAGACAGATAGTTACTGTGAGAGGCAAAGCTGGCATAACTTTTTCGAAGTTGTATAGAAATGAGTAATTTCGCTTGTTTATGATAGACTATTTTCCATTTTAGGATATAACTAAAGTAGATAGACAGAGTAAGGGTAACTCAAATAGTATATCAGCTTTGTGAGCATTTCAAAGCAATTTGACACTAAAAAGATGATTCAAAGATAAAATTTTACATGGAATCCGACAAGAACTGGAAGAAGAGTATCGATCGATTAGCTGAGACAAACTTGAGGCGTTGGCTTTCATCTGTTCAGAAGATCAGCACTGCCAGTCATGGAATGAAGATCCGCGACGGCAGTTTGAACTAGTTTCCACTTCAATTCCACATGCATTGCGTCTTTTTGGTCCAAGAAACAGCTTCAATAATGTTGCATTTTTGAACATTTGTTTGAACTTATGGATCTGTTTGGAGAATTTGTGTTCATCCATTATTGCACATCCCTTTTTGAACAGCAACTATAGTTTCCACTAAGCGCCAAGTGACATCTATATTTACCCTGTAATGAGGGGGTAGCTTGGAGACATTCTTTCTATAGCACGGAGGAGTACAAAGAAATCGTCACAACTCTTTTCAAATCATTTGCAGCGTCATTTTGTGAAGAAAGTATTAAGAAGCTTGCTGACAGAAATGAAAAATGCTTCAATCGAAAATGCGATTATCTAGAGAAGTAACCCTGATTGTAGATCACTTTTAATAAAACAAATTTTATATTCACCCCTGTTTCCTTTATCGGCCGTTGCATTCAGATGAAGTTTTGTAGTAAAACATTTTGTTGTCAAGAAAAGAATAAAATTTTATTTTGTGATTAAAAAAGCGACCTTGGATTCACTAAAATGCTACCTTAAGTGACCTGGCATCTGAATTAATATATAAACTAAAATAATAATTCCTCCTACAATCATTTTCCAAACTTAAAAGATTTAGTAATGTAGCAACTAGTCTAAGATTGGGAATATTGAAAAAATTTTTAAGAATAAAAGAAAAATTTTTAAGTCAAAGAAAAATATGAAAAAATTGACAATTATAATATGGCTCGTACACTGAGTAATTTCACAATATAATTGATTATTAACACTTTACTTTGATAGGACTCCAATTTTTCCTGTGGTTTTCAAGCTATTGGAAAATAAAGATTTTTGACGTTTTTGAACTTAATTTACTTACAAACTAATACTTTTTCATTTCTTTTTTTTTTGTAAGCTAAGGTAGGCACCACATGACCTTTTTTTTTGTTAAATGGTTGGATACTTAAAAATCCTGATAGTCATGCTTTTTGAACACTGAAGACTTCTATTTGAGTTTAAATTATCCGTTTAAATAGATATTTTACCAGGCACTAGAAATTAGAAGGAAAAATAGTCATTAGGAAATAAGAAAATCGGCACTGGCTCTTCTGTGGTTTTACCAATGCAAGAGTTCTCAGATAAAGATCGAGTCTTACTTGTCAAAGAATCAGAAAAATCAGAAATTTTCACAGATACATATAGAGAAGCGTTAGTTCAGACCAAAGAATTAACTTGCATGGAAAAGCTCTAACTATTCCACGTCTATCTCAACTTCTGTCTAAAAAAAATCACTATTCCATCCGATGTTTTTATTGTAAGCTATTATCTATCAGACCTCTTCCTAGAATGGGTTCTTAGGTGATATTTCAGGTTCGAACTATTTGAGAATGCTCTCTGGCATAAATTACATTTGAATGATTTCTCACCTGTATGAAGTCTTCGATGGATATTCAAATAGCTTGATCTAGGAAAGCATTTCTTACAAATTTCACATTTAAATGGCCTCTCATTTGTATGCACTATTTGATGCCGTTTCAAATGACTTGATATAAAAAAGCATTTTTTACATAAATCACACTTAAATAATCTTTCACCAGTATGCACAATTTGATGCTCCTTCAAATGGCTTGATTGAGAAAAGCATTTCTTACATATCTCACATTCAAATGGCCTATCACCTGTATGCACTATTTGGTGCCGTTTTAAAATGCTAGATTGGAAAAAGCATTTTTTACATATATTACATTCAAATGGCTTTTCACCTGTGTGAATAACTTGATGATGTTTCAAATTGCTTGATGAAGAAAAGCATTTCTTACATATCTCACATTTAAAAAGCTTTTCACCAGTGTGCACAACTTGATGCCTGTTCAAGTTGTATGATGAAGAAAAGCATTTCTTACATAGATCACATTTATATATATTTTTTTCTGTGTATATACTTTTATGCCTCTTTAATTTTCTATGCTTTTTGCAGTCCAACCGACCGTCCAAGTATCTTTTCTTATCGTCCAAACCTTTTTCTTCCGATTCTGATTTAGATGAATTTGAGTAGCCGCTAGTGGAAGGGTTTTGTGAAACGACTAGTGATTCATTCATCGGCAGGTCTAGTTCCGACATGTTTGGTGAAATGTGACCTTGTAACACTAGATGTTGTCTCATATCATCAATACATTCTCTTGAACAAATGGCACACTTCCTTGTCACTCCCATTTGGTGTTCCATGAAATGAACAACAAAATTACTGTAATTACGACATACTACAGGGCAGACATAACACTCTATTGGTGAAAGCTCTTCACAGCCAGTGTCAATGTGAAGATCTAGAATCAAAAGGGATTTCTCGGCTTTTCCACAGGAGCCGCAACGCCAGATTCCAACTGTTGATTCTTCAATAGCCTTCTCTGCCAGTTTTTTCACCATAACGATCGGTTTAGGGCCTAAGAGTATTGGAAGACTCACATCATCAGACCTGCACACAGTAGAATGCATCATCCCTGTAGTAAAAGACAAAATATTGAATTAATTTTTTTTTACTAAAATTAATAAAATAAAAATAACAAAAAAATTGGTATTTTAACACTTGAAGTTCGACCAATATATCGGGCAGCCGATATTATCAGATCAATATAGGGGTCAGTGTCATTATCAGATATCGTGAAATAAATATAGGATATCATCCGATTTTTTTTTCTTTTCTATGTCCACAACTAATCCAGAAGATGGCACCAGATTTCCTCGTGTAGTTTTTGTTTATCCAGCAATGGGGGCAGAGCCACCAGCGACTGTGTTGGAGATAGCAGCAGAGGTGAGTTAAATGAGGTCAAAGTAATTTTTTTGTCAATACACACCTGATGCAGCAATGTTCAAAATGTATGGTGAGTTCAAAAACACACAACTTCTACCAAAACAACTAAAAAGAATACAACAAATCATACATTTCTGTTTATTGAATGTTCACTTGTGTGGGTGAAAGATCCACAATTCAATCAATTGCAACCATGATAACTAGTCAGGGGAGCAGCTAAGGGGGAACGGTTCAAAGGTGTCAGCACCACGTGCCGAAACCTTGAAAAATTAAACTATTTACATTGGAAATTTAGCTTATGTCTGCATTAGTCAGCATACTGAAGGATTCTGTCGACACATTCTTTATTTCCCCCCTAGAAACTTAAAACCCTAGCCGCACTCTTGTATCCAAACGAAGTAGAGTAGGCAAATAAAGTATGATTGACTGCCTGTTAGAAAACATTCTTGCAACTTCAACAAGTGAGGAAAAAGAGTCAGGAGATAATATTGATCCGCAACTGGTAAGGTACATGAGTGAGGCTGTCATTGGCTGGGAAAAAATATGTCTCTTAGATTGGTAACGAAATACCAGCAGTCGTTTCAAGATACTGGAACAACTTGTTGCGAAGCATCATAAGGCAGAAAGGGGAGAGCAGGGGGCGGGTAAGTTACAAGAAAAACTTACAAATGCAACTTATATAGAAAGGTTTCAATAAATTATTTTCTTGTTAAGCTTTCGCCATTCTATACGTCTATCTTTCTACATATCATTCAAGAATAGTTTTGTATGATTTAAGTAAAAAGCTAATATTAATTGAACGACCAAATGTATACTCCATAGGTATACCTAAACATAAGTAGGCAATGGGGTGAGGGGAGTCAGTTATAAGAAAGACTTACAAATGTGATATATATAATTTTCTGAGTCTACTAGAGTACTACTACTACTACTAACAACTTACCGCATCACCATGCCCTCTGAAAGAGTTTGAAAGAGTTATTACCATTGGTATGCAATAGCTCTGAAAACGAACGATCAGTGATTTGGCTTACGCCCCCCCCCCCCATCCTTTCCTAAAACTCTGCGTTCACTTGGGATAAAATCGACGAAAGAGAGCACAATAACTGCCATAAGAGCTTTTAGCCTCAGATGAGCTCCATATGGGAGCAATAGCATGAACCACATTTGAATTTTATCCTTCTTTACTTTATTTTCTCTTTTATCTGTCATTTCAATTTTGCCTTTTTTGTCGTCTTTGTATTCACTTAAACCAGTCTACATTTTCATCCAATAGTTGTCACTAAAAGAGTCTTCAATTACTCCAAACAAAAATGGCTTCAACTATTCCTGTTCAGAAATAGAATTAGAATATACTTAAGTGACAATTAAATTTAGTGACAACCTTGAATATCACTATTTCGAATAGACACATCAGCTTCAAAATCGGAGTACAGATTTCTAAAATTGTTTTATTGTGACCGTCAGCTTTAATAACACACATATATAAATAGTCACAGATAAATAGTCGTTCGGTAAAGATGGTTTAGTTGAACGCCAATAGCACTTAAAAATTATTATTGATAATTATTATTTTAATTATAATATATTACTATAACTACAATATAATATAACTATGACCATTATAATATATAATTATTATTGATAAACTGATAATAGCGCACAAGAGGGAGCTTTCTCACATTTTAAATAGTCCCAAAAAAAATCCCTGATAGAAAAAAAAGTGACAGACAAGCCAGTCATTAAGTTTAGTGTAATAATTAATGTACTTCCAATAGTTTTGTTTGTGTTTAATCTTTTGTCGTATTCGAAGTTTCCTCTTAAGCTGCATCATGTTTGGGAAAAAATTGGTGTTAGACAGAAAAAAATTCAAAAAAATCACCAAAGTAAAAAACAAACTCAATCTCTGCTTTGCTAGTGTAGCTTTCTAGTAACTGAAAAAGAAAGTTATTAGATTAATGTTGAGAGGCTCAAGACCCACTTTCAGTCTTGCACTGTTTTAGTACTGTGCGTTCAAATTCCGTTGATGCACTTGCCTATGAGCCGAAATGTAAACTAAGCCTTAATATACACTTTTGGGAATACTATTTAATGACCTACTTGAATGAAAAAAATACTTTCGGCAATGCTATTTAAATAATAAAAATGTGAAGAATGTTTGTTAGGTAGGAAAAACTTTCAGAAATTATCTTTAATCAGCCTGAATTTTAAAGTAGCACTATTAATTCCAAATATACCTTCGTCACTTCTATCCAGTTCCTGTGAGTCTGATTCAGATGCTATATTCAATGAAATAGAATATAGAATGAAATAGAAATTTCAAAACCTTAAAAAAACGTATCTAAAATTTTTCTAAATGTATTTTTTTTACTTTTTTACGAATAGGACAAAACTATCAGGGGGGAGGCTCAAACGCAGTAAACCCCAGCCCCCTGTATGTGGCCTTGAGTACAGCTCTCAGAGGCTCCCCTTGAGCTTTTGGGAATAATAGTATTCCCAAAAATACACTTTTGGGAATACTATTTAATGACCTACTTGAATGAAAAACATACTTCCGGCAAGGCTACTTGAATAATACTACTACTTTCGGCTACTTGAATAATAAAAATGTGAAGAACGTTTGTTAGGTAGGAAAAACTTTCAGAAATTATCTTTAATCAGCCTGAATTGTAAAGTACCACTTATAATTCCAAATATACCTTCGTCATTTCTATCCAGTTCCTGTGAGTCTGACTCAGATACTATATTCAATGAAATACCCAAAGGTTGATTTTGATGCTCAGATGACAGAATATGACAAGAAGTTTCTCTCATTGTTTCAGTATCAATTGTTGAAGCAGCTTCAGCTTCTAAAAAATAAACAAATTGACAAATAAAAGATCAAACAACAATAACAATGTCTGGATAATTCACCCAGAAAGTAAGAAAGCGACAGAGAGTGTCTGTAGGTAGTAAATTATCAAGTAATATGATACTTTTTAGACTGAGAGATGCTATACACGAAGCTATAAGAGAGAAACAGTACCGTTTTAGAAAAGGTAGAAGATGTGTCGACCAAATTTTTACTCTTAGGTTAATAATTGAAAAGTGCCTGAGTTATTAAACACCTTTGGTCCTCAGATTTATAGATTATGAGCAAGCTTTCAATTCTGTTGATAGAAAAGCTTTAGCAAAGATCTTATCCTTGTAGGGTATACCAGACAAATACATGAAATTGATTAATGCAATGAACGAGAATATCACTATTGCAGTCAAGATAGGAAGTAAGGTTAACAGCTGTTTTCGTATTAAGTCAGGAGCTAAGCAGAGTTGTGTTCTATAGCCCTTTATATTGATCCTTTTGATCAATTTTGTCTTAAGTAGCACAGGAAAGGCAATGGGAGACCACAGAACCAAATGGGGCGGAAAATATCTCCTGAACTTAGATTATGCTCATGATTTAAATATTCTAGATGAAAGTTTGAGGAAAATGAATGAACTTCAGGAGGTTTTCCGAGTTCGGGATGTTAGAATAGGTTTAATAATTAATGTTAAAAAGACTAAGTCACTAAGGCTAGGAATAAGTGAAAACGAAAGGGTGACATTGGGTAACGAAAAGATTGATCATGTGGACAGCTTCACTTAGGTAGTATTATTAGTATTATAACTTCACTTAGCTTCACTTAGATACTATACTTAGGCATTAATATTAGTAAAGACAGAGAGAGCAGTAAAGATGTTTAAAATAGAATAACTAAGGTTCAGGGTATTTTTTTTTCACAGATAATAAATTTTGGAAGAAAGGAAAGATAAGTCAGTAAACCAAGATTAGAATTTTGGAAGCTACCAGTGATGACAGTGGTCAGATATGGCTCTCAAGCAAGGACACTCCAAAAAGCGGGTGAATATTTACTAGTTTTCTCCCAGAGAAATCACCAACAGATTATTCAGGGTATCCGGCTGACTGACTGTATTTCAAAAACTAGGCTGTACAAAAAGTGTGATTCAATCTGGCTTTCTTGGACTATAATGAGAAAAATTTTGAGATGGCTAGGGCACGTTTTGCACGTTACTTTTGGCCAACTGTCTAGGGCAAAACGGAGTGAAGGTTGTCTGCGGTTGGGGTTGGAGGATGTCATAAAGAAAAACGGGAACTTACAGGGAGGGTGTAAAGAGGGAAGCTTTGAATAGATTGAGATGGAGGAGAAGCGTGCGTAGCTGTGTTGGCTTCGGGCTGTCTGGTGCTGCGATGAGCTGTTAGTAGTAGTAGTTAGTAGTTAATTTTTATCAATAGAAACAGATTTATACTCACTCAAGACAAGAATGATAAATTAATCAGCACTTTGCAGACATTTTGCAGCTATTAGCCAATTTAAAAAAGGCTGTACAACGACAAACCTCCCAATGGTTTTGTGTTTAACGCTTTTAGTGACACTTTTTATGGAAGTATAATCTTTCAATAACTTTATCAATCTTTCAATAGCTTTATGTAATGTTTTATGCTTTATCAAAGCAAAAGAAAGAATTCATTGGAACAAAAAATGTTCTTTCTTGTTAAAATTGATTCAACAACATTGTTCGTTTACCGACCTCTTCATTTATCTGTTTAGATTTAGCCATGGCAGTAGCCTACATTAAAATCCATTTATTTCATGTTTTTTCCCTTTAATATGAGTTCTGATTGGGATATAATTTCTTTTGATGTTATAAGAAATAGAAACATAGCTCAAGGTAAAAATTGTTTTTAATAGAGTGCAAATCATGTTCTGGTCTTAAGAAGGCCCCCATGTCCTTAGCCCTACTCTTCTTTGTGGTAGTTTACATTTTAGTATTTTAAACTAATCATATTATCTAATCTTACTCTTAACTAATCATAATCGATCTTAATCTTAACTTTTCTTTTATCTTATTCAAGTATCCAGTCAGTTGCATAACAGGTGTTGAAGTTTAACAACTTACAAAGTGTTGATTGAAAGGCGTTTGACGAATTCTGTATATCTGGAGGCCAAAGAATACAGCTCAGAACTATATTGCTTATATTTATTTTTCAATTAAGATACAAATCAATTTATTAATTTCTTGATTTAACATGACAGGTCAAACTTTTGAAACATTCAGAAAAAAAATTATGAAATGCCAATCAGAAATTGTATTTTAGTACATTAATTTATTAAAAATGCCTGACTCATACACAATACAAGATTCACTTTAAGCCGGTGAATAAAAAAGCTACTTGTTTGTACATAGAACGAATTGTTTTGCAATGTAAAACTAGAAATGCATAACAAGTCCTATTGGGCTTTAATAGTAGAGACGAAAGTAAGTTCTTGAGTTAGATAAAATTCTATGGAGATACATCGGGTATAAACCATCCTAGATTTAGAAAAATGCCTCTTTTAAGGGTATTTGAAAATGGATGTTCAAATTTTTTATATTAACAAAACATTGGAAGAGTTACAATTTCCTCCTCCCCAAGTTTTGGTTTTTACTATTGAAACAAGTTAGATTTACGTTTTCTGGGCACCGTGAAGTTTGCAGCAGCCTCTTTTGGCCAGGAATCTAAGGAAGGAATTAAGAAATAACATACAGAAATTGAAGTCAGCAGAAATTATCGCTTAGTGTCTGCCCCTCATCTCCAAAGATAATGATGGTTTAAAAAAAGTATTAAAAGAATTTATATATATATATATATATATATATATATATATATATATATATATATATATATATATATATATATATATATATATTGAATTTGTAACCAGTTATATTTTATGGATCATGTTGCTGCAACTACTCATTACTCAAATACTTCCAAAGCTATAGTATTGTGATTTAATATTTTATATATTGTATTGTGATTTTATCTACAACTATATGGATATTTGGTTATATGTAAAGAGATTTTCTTGCCCTCAGATGCTTAAGAATCAAAGAAAATGCAGAAAATATATTTGTCTTAGCCTAAAATGGACATCAGGAATCACTATTAGGAAGGCATACTAGGAAAAGTTGCAATGCTGGTTATTATTATGTTATTACTGAGTGGTAGTATTATGCATACGCAAAGTTTCTTAATTCATGGAACTATTCTCACCTAAAACCCTTATTTGACTGGACTAAGGTGATTTTTTTTGAATCACCTGGGAGTTTGTGCATACTTTACAGGAAACTTCTGCTTTAAGGAAACCATTAATCTAAAATTACTTTTTAGCGTCATTAACTATTAATTGAGTAATTTTTTTTTTAATCAGTGTTCAGTGTGTTGAATCAGTGTTTGAATTAGTGTTCACAGATAGATCATCTTCACGAAACAGCTGAATCCCCCAGATGTTAGTTGAGTCCCACACGGTGAGTTAGTTGAACACCGACAGGACTTAAAAATTATTGATAATTATTATAATAATTGTTATAAAATTATTGATAATTATAACATATTATTATTATGACTACTACTACTAATAATAACTCTCCGCAGCACCAAGCCGTCTGAAGCCAAGACAGCTACGCCCGCTCCTCCTCCACCCCAATCTATTTAAAGCCTCCCTTTTTACACCCTCCCACGAAGTTCTCATTTCCTTAAAATCTTTCTTTAAGACATCCTCCCACCCTAGAAGAGGACGACCTGCTTTCCGTTTAGCCCTAGACGGTTGGCCGAAAAGAACAATCTTCAGCAATCTGTCATCCTTCATCCGCAAAACGTGCCCTAGCCATCTCAACCTTTCTTTCATTATAGCCCTAGAGCGGTATTGAACCACATTTTTCATACAGTCTGTTGTTTGAAATACGGTCAGTCAGCCGGGTACCCAGAACAATTCTTAAGCAATTTCTCTGGAAAACATCTAGCGAATCAGGGTTTCAGGGCCATATTTGACAACTGTCATCACTGTAGTTTCTAATATTCTAATCTTGGTTGGCAGATTTATGTTCCTATTCTTCCAAACTTTTTTTTAACTGTGAAAAAACACCCTGA
Source organism: Artemia sp. Qi Xiang Cuo (assembly GCF_049724085.1). Taxonomy (NCBI): domain Eukaryota; kingdom Metazoa; phylum Arthropoda; class Branchiopoda; order Anostraca; family Artemiidae; genus Artemia; species Artemia sp. Qi Xiang Cuo. Next base: position 2,847,226 of record NC_142810.1, read on the forward strand.
GCCTTAGCTATTCTACTTTTAACATCTTCTACTTTTATTCTACTTCTACTACTACTACTACTACTACTTTTCTCTTTATTCTCTTTTATTATACTTTATTCTCTTTATTCTACTACTTCTACTTCTACTTTTATTCTACTTTTAAGAGAAGCTGGTCACTTGATCAATATTTTCATTGCCCAACGTCACCTTTTCATCTTCATCTATTCTTAGCCTTAGTGACTTAGTCTTCTTAACATTAATTTTGAAACTTAGTCTAGCACCCTGAACTCGCAAAACCTCTAAAAGTTCATTCATTTTGCTCACAATCTCCTATAGGATGCTCAAATCATCAGCATAATCTAAGTCCAGTTGAATTTTTCCTCTCCATTTAATTCCATGGTCTCCCATTGCTTTTTCTGTGCTCCTTAATAGAGTCCATCAAATAATCCATATAAAGGGGGATAGAACACAACCCTGCTCCACAACTCCTCATTTAATACAAAACCCGCTGCTAACCTCATTTCCTACTTTAACCGTAGCAGTGTTATTATTGTACATAGCACTAGTCACTTTAATGCATTTGTCTGGTATACCATACAAGGATAAAACCTTTGCTATAACTCGTCTATCAACAGAATCGAACGGTTGCTCAAAATCTATAAAACTAAGGACCAAAGGTCTTTGACAACTCAGAAACTTTTCAATTATTAACTCAAGAGTGAAAATTTGGTCGACGCATCCTCTGCCTTTCCTAAAACCACAATGTTCTTCTCTTAAAACTTTGTTTACAGCATCTCTCAGTCTAAAAAGTATCATATTACTAAGTAAGTTGCTACATACAGAGACCAGACTAATGCGTCGATAATTACAAAACCCACTTTTACCACCTGTCTTATACAAAAAATAGAAATGAATGTGCATTGTCAGTTTAATATACATATACTGATATTTAGTAATCAAAATGTTAATATTATTTGATTTATTAAAGTTATAAAAGTAAAAACATTTATATTTTTTTCAGTAAAGTGCAACTTTTGTTCTGGCCTTGGGAGGGCACAGGGATTTTGCGCCCCACTTATGTTAATTTCTGCTCGTTTTGAGTTTGACCCCGTTATTAATTGTAATTTCTGTTCGTTTTGGGTTTCATTTATTTATCAATGCTGATTTTTGGTAGTTTCACGCTTGGTAGATTATTTGATTTTATTTTTGCTCATTTTTTGTTTAATGGAGTTCTTTACTTTTCTTTAAAAAACTTATTTTGTGGAAAAAGTTTTTTTTTGTTTAATTAATCATAGGCAGCGCGCGAGTGCTGCCTAAGTAAAGAACGATGTGGGCACAATGTGTTTTTTTTATCCATACCCAGGCACTTCGTATCGAAGGAGTCACCGTAGAAACTTCGAAAAGGGATCATTCGACTGGAAATTGAGTGACTAGTGTCCTTTTTAATAGTCGAAAGTGATTGGAGGGCAACTAGCCCCCCCCCACGCCCATCATTCCCCCAAATACGTCCAAGCAAAATTTTGATAGCCATTTTGTTCAGCGTAGTTGATTTCCAGATAGAAAGTATCTTTTTGAGGAGGGCACTCCCCCAAAACCCATAGGGCAAGGTTATTAAGTTATGCCCTGAGGGCATATAAGGTTTTTTTATAGAAAGCCTTGTCGTAGAAACTTCAAAAAAGGTTCATTCGACTGGAAATTCGAAGGGCTAGTGCCCTTTTTAATAGTCGAAAGCAATTGGAGGACAACTAGCACCCCCACGCCAATCAATCCCCAAAATACATCCAATCAAAATTTTGAGATAGCCATTTTGTTCAGCGTAGTTGATTTCCAGATAGAAAATATCTTTTTGTGGAGGACACTACCCCAAAACCCTCGGGGCAAGGGTTTTTAGTTATGCCCTGGGGGGACATAAGGTTTTTATAGAAGGCGTTGTCGTAGAAGCTTCAAAAAAGGCTCATTCGATTGGAAATTCAAAGGGCTAGTGCACTTTTTAATAGTCGAAAGTGATTGGAGGGCAACTAGCCCCACCCCCGCCCCATCATTCCCCCAAACACATCAAATCAAAAATTGAGATAGCCATTTTGTCCAGCGTAGTTAATTTCCAGGTAGAAAATATTTTTTTGAGGAGGACACTTCCCTACAACCCTCGGGGCAAGGGTTTTAAGTTATGCCCTGGGGTTATATAAGGTTTTAATCGAAGGCGTTGTCATAGAAACTTCAAGAAAGGCTCATTCGATTGGAAATTCAAAGGGCTAGTACCCTTTTTAATAGACGAAAGTGATTGGAGGGCAACTAGCCCCCCCCCCCACGCCCATCATTCCCCAAAACACATCCAATCAAAATGTTTAGGTAGCCATTTGGTTCAGCGTAGTTGATTTTCAGATAGAAAATTTAATTTTGAGGAGGGCACTCCTCCACAACCCTCAGGGCAAGGGTTTTAAGTTATGCCCTGGGGGCATATAAGGTTTTTATATAAGGCTTTGTCGCAGAAACTTCAAAACAGGCTCATTCTATTGGAAATTAAAAAGGCTAACACCCTTTTTAATATTCGACGTTTTGTTGTGTTCAATTTGCCCCCCCCCCTCACGCCCTTCATTCCCCAAAACATATCCAATCAAAATTTTGAGATATCGATTTTGTCCAGCGTAGTTGATTTCCAGACAGAAAATATGTTTTTATATCCCACTTCCCTCAGGGCAAGGGTTTTAAGTTATGTCCTGGGGGTATATAAGGTTTTTAAAGAAGGCGTTGTTGTAGAAACTTCAATAAAAGCTCATTCGACTGGAAATTCAACGGACTAGTGCCCTTTTTAATAATCAAAAGTGATTGAAGGGCAACTCGCCTAACTTTTCCCAAAACACATCCAAGCAAAATTTTAAAATAGCCATTTTATTCAACGTAGTTACAAGTTTTGGAAATTAGGTCTTTAAGGATGACAACCCCACAGTCCTCAGGGCAGGGGTTGTAAGTTATACCCTGGGGCATATAAAGTTTTTATTGAAAGCGTTGTCGTAGAAACTTCAAAAGGGCTCATTCAATTGGAAATTGAAAGGGCTAGTGCCTTTTTTAATAGTTGAAAGTAATTGGATAGTGACTAACGCCCCTCTCACGCCCACCATATTCCCAAACACATCCAATCAAAATTTTGAGATATCTGTTTTGTTCAACATAGATGAAAGTTCTGGAAATTAGGTTCTTTTAGGATGATAACCCCCTCAGAGCCCTCAGTGCAAGGGTTGTAAGTTATGCCCAGGGGGCATATAAGGTTTATATAGAAAGTTGTTGTATATGATTTATAGAATAGATTTTAGTCTTCCTCAAATCAAAAAATGCACTGTGATAATGCTAATTCCCAATAAGGCATCTCAGCAGTATCCCAAGAACGACTGAGGGCATTATGTTCAAACGTTCGGGGCTACTTCTGCTCTTAAAACTTAACCAAATCCAAATAGCGTAAGTGTATCCAACCTATCAAAGAAAGTATACAGATTTTCTTGCAAATGGTATCAAGTTTTCCATTACAGGTAAACTAGAGGAATTATGAATTAAATTAAACAGTACTATTTGTGTCCAGATTTTTAAAAGGGTATGTGCTGTTAAAAATTTCTGAAAATTTTTCTCCGGCATACAAATAGCAGGCCAATCTATAAAGTCTTAAAAAACGAAAATTAAAACGATTTAAAGTAATATTTTCTTTTTACTCGAAAAGACTATGTCAATAAAAGGTGAACAGAAATTAATTAAAAAAACTGTATCCACAAAATAAGTTTTTCAAAGAAAAGTAAAGAACTCCATTAAACAAAAAATTAGCAAAAATCAAACCAAATAATTCGTTAAGCTTGAAGCTACCACAAATCAGCATTGATAAATGACTGAAACCCAAAACGAACAGACATTAAAATAATTAACCGAGTCTAACTCAAAACGAACAGAAATTAACATAAGCTGGGAGCAAAACCCCTATGCTTTCTCAAGGCCATAACAAAATTTGCACTGTACTGAAAAAATACAAATGAATGTGCATTGTCAGTTTAATATACATATACTGATATTTAGTAATCAAAATTTTAATATTATTTCATTTATTAAAGTTATAAAAGTAAAACCATTTATATTTTTACAAATTTGGAAAACTAGACATAGCAAGAGGTCGGCACAAATTTAAGTGTGATAAACTTGATTGTTACGAAACTGATTTCACAAATTTAGTTTTATTTACAGATTTTCATATCCGGTAATAAGTAGTTAATTTTTATGAATAGAAATATTTATACTCACTCACACAAGACTAGAATGGCAAATCAATCGGCACTTTGCTGACATTGTGCAACTTTAGCCTACTTATATAATGCATTACAACGTTAAATCTTACAATCGTTTTGTGTTTAACGCTTTTAGTAACACTTTTCAGCAAAGTAAAATCTTTCAGAAACGCTTTTTGTAATGTTTCATGCTTTATCTTAGCAAAAAAATTAGAACAATTTTTTTTTCGTATTAAAACTCCTTCAGAGACATAAATGCGTTTAATTATACCTTCGTCATTGCTACCCACTTCCTGGAAGTCAAAATGTAAAGGTGAAGTAGAAATCCTGGGGCAAACAACCTTAGAGAGATTTTGATGTTCTATGGATAGAGAAGAATTTGAGGTTTCCATTAGGGTTGCAGTAGCACTTATTGAAGGACCTTCAACACCTACAATAACAAATAAATATAACAAGGAAAAGAAACCCTAAAATGCTATAAAAATACAATCTCAACAAATTACTCAGAAACAAAGAAGCTCCCAAACCCAAGAAAGCAACAAAAATTAATATACAGCAAAATTTGAAAGAGCGTTACAACGAGAGCCTAAAATTAAAGTGATAATTATAACATAACGTCAATAAATCTCGGTAATTACCACCTTTTTCACCAATTTTAAATTGAAATAATTTAAAAAGCGTTCATCTGTTAAAAAAAAAACGAAAAATTTGAACTTGCAATTAATCAAACTATAGTTCAACTGAACAAGATCTATAAGACATTGTTTGTTCCAAGCAGAGCATTGTTTGTTCCTTCCAGGAGTTTGTTTTTGTTTGCCGAATTTTTGAGCTAGACAAAAGTAGATAAATTACGAGAAAAAAATGAACTCTTCTTCTATCTTTTTGGATTCATTCATAAGAGTAGCCAACTTAAATTCCATTTATTTCATAAAATATTTTATTTGACAAATATTAATTTATTATTTTTAAAATAATCAAAGCTATTTTTAACACCTATACCAAACAATAAAAATAAATATTTGAATTAGTAGTTGAAAACGTAGAAGAAAGATTTTTAGATTAATTAGGCATTTTAGGCTAAGACAAATATATTTTCTGCATTTGTTTTATTCATTTGAGGGCAAGAAAACTTCTCTACATATAACGAAATATATATATAGTTGTAGATAAAATCACAATACAATATATAAAATATTAAATCCTAATACAATAGCTTTGGAAGTATTTGAGTAAAGAGTAGTTGCAGCAACATGATCCAGAAAGTTGGGGATAGATAATTACACACGCAATACTATTATTTGATATTATAGATATTACATACGGTATTACACACCTTATATGCTGATTAAATATTTTATACAAAAACCAGTATATAACTGGTTACAAATTCAATATACATATATTTCTTTCATCTGTTTATATATATATATATATATATATATATATATATATATATATATATATATATATATATATATATATATATATATATATATATATATATACATATATATACATATATATATATATATATATATATATATATATATATATATATATATATATATATATATATATATATATATATATATATATATATATATATATATATATATATATATATATATATATATATATATATTAGAATATTTGAAATATCCAAGAGCTCTTCACTCTCACTAGGTAAAGGAGCTTCAACTTCTAAAATAAAACACGAATAAAAGGAATATAAGACACAGCAGAAAAGTCTTCTAAACAAATCCAACTGATTTTCATTTGATAATTATTTTAAGCATAGAGCTACCATAAATCAATGACTACAAATAAAGGATATGCAAAAAGAACTGATATTGCAATGGATAACCAAGTCAAACTGAAAACGAGGAGAAACTACCACAAAGAGGAGTCAAACAAACAATACAGGGAGGGGATTGAACCCCTCCCCCTTCCTGAATACAGCCTTAAAAAAAAATTGAAAACAGAATAATATAGCCAAATCCAAGCAAAATTAAAGTTGAAAATTTTGCATATAGATTACAATATTTTTATGAAATTGCATTAAAATATTTTTCTTTGATTCTAACAAGGATCCTTTAATGTTTTTTTTAGTAACGTTCCATATCATTGATTTGTATCTACTATATAATTGTGTTCTTTTTTTATGTTTGCTATGCCAGCAACAAAATATCTAAATAAAAAATTTTAAAAAACTGTATAAAAGAGTTATGACTAGTAAAATAAGTTGATCATTCAGATAAATATTATGGATGCCAGATAACAACCTTCAGTTTTGGTTGTAATTTGTTTTTTATCATACCTGCATTACAAAAAGAGAAAATTCTTCTGCCAGATGTTATATTGCCTCCTCAAACATACAAAATTACAGTTAATATTTTAAGCTTTTATTTGCTTTGTATAGCAAAACACTTTAATATAACTTAGATCTTAAGGGTTTGATACTAGGGTATATGCAGTTTCATATTTATTTGTAACTTTTCATGAACAATACTTAATAAGCAAGAGAACACAAGAAACTTTTTACTAAAGCAAATATAGCTTTAATTTTATTTTGTTGCTGTAAATTTAGTTCAAAAACTTACCATTCTAAACAGTAAAAATTTCAGAGTTGGTGACATCTCCATCCACTGGAATTTGAGGGAAGTCCATAATAAAGCCTCTGAATCAAGTAAATACTGATTATCAGATTTATTCTACTAGCAATAACACTAGGATAGAATACTCTAGTTGTACAGGGGTGAGTAGAAGGACAAAGTCCCTGAAAATACACAAGCTAAAGTGACTCCTTTGCATTAAAACAAAGCTGATTGTGTCTTGATGCAGTTTAAAACATAAGTTAAACTTCTTCAGCAGTCAGTAAGACTTGAAATGTCATTAGTTTTGTTGTTTTGTTTTTTAAATAAAGAAAGTTGTAAAATTTAAAGGCTGTCTAATTATCAAAATGTAAATAAATTGTAGCACAAAAGATCCAGTATGGACCTTAATTTTTCTCCCAAGTGCCAATTAAGGTAGGTTTAGGATTTAACTTATAACCAAAATTCAGAGTAAAACTGCATAATTGTGTTTTTTTACCTTAAGAAACGTAGTGCATGGGGAAGGAGATATTCTCATAATTCATTTGGAGCCTAAACCAGAGCTCAGTGGCATATTTTGCAGCTAATTCAGATGCTTTATCAATAAAAATGGTTAAGAATGGGCTGATTTCCTTTTTTTTTCCTTTCAACTAGAAAAAACGCCACTTTCCCAATGCAATTCAAAATCTAAACTATAACCCAGGAGTATATTCTCTGGTTTTGCTGCAACTCTACTTTTATTTTTAGTTGACACGTGGGGAAAATTTTCCAGGGAGAGAATTATCAGATGGGTGGGGATTTTACATGTGTTGAGGGGAGATTTTCAGAGCAAAAATTTTCTGCAGAAGATGAATTGCCTGCAGGGGTAATTTTCTGGGGGGAGAATTGTCTCATCTATAGTCTTAAATCATTTTTTTTTGTCTATCATATTGTTTTGCATCATGTATTTCCTTTTAAAACAGTTGGTTGATTAATTTCCAGGGGCATTGTCAAAACCACTTGGTATAAGTTTAACCCCTAAATTTCGATGGAATAGTTGAAATTAGATATCACACTAGGGTTCACTTAAAAATTTTTAGGAAATTTGCGTGTAAAATGATAATTAAAAAGAAAATAAAAAAAAGGACAGTAAATTTGTAGTTGGCTATATAATTTATCTAGGATAAAAGTGAAAACGTCACTTGATGCCTTTTTTTTCTCTTTCATAATTCAATAATTTCTTCTGGGGCTAATTGCATCTTGAGCCCTTAAACGTAATGTATATAAAATACAAATGTATTTTATATGAATTATGAAAGAGCATAAAAAAAAACATCAAATGATGTTTTACTTTCATCCTAGATAAATTACTTGCCACACAGCATATTCACCATGAACTTTACCAGACCACTCTAGTGTGCAAATATATACCCTGAGTTATTGACAGCAAAGTTTTTAATCAAAAAGTTCAGCACTAATTGTGTTTACATCATTCACGAAATTCAGATTTAAATAGAACCTGGGTGACGCGGGTTTGGGGCTCAAGATGATACTAGATCCAGAAGCAATAACGGAGTTATGAAGGAGCATAAAAAATGGCAACAAATGCCATGTCATCCTAGCTAAATTATATAGCCAACTGAAAATTTACAATCTAGATTTAAAGCTATTCTTAAAAAAAAATCCTAGTAAAAAATATATAACACTTTTACTCTCTATTTTATGGTTTTTTTTTCAATATAAAATTAATTACTAAGACAAAAGTCATGCAATATTTCCCCAATTAATAACATATTTTCCTTTTATTGAATATTATAATAAGCAATTGGTTTTATATTGAAAATGTGTTTTTGAAGTCTGATGACTTGAAGCAATAGATGTAGTGTAATGACTTGAAGTTTAGTCAGAAATTGTTTTCAATATTTACCTAAATTTTATTTTCAACAGAAAGGAACATAATAATTGTACTAACAGGAATGTTCTGAATATTATAAAGTAAGATTCCATCATAGTTGGTTAGTTGCTTGGTCAAAGCCTAGAGAACTACTGGAAGAAAAGGGAATACACCCAAGGCTACAGCAGACAATTAGAAGGGGCCTGGGATTAGCCTAATTGTCAAAAATGCAAACTAAACACTAAACATCAGCATAAAACTAGCAAACTAAAATAGTTGGTATAAATGTATGACCATTCCAGTACATAAGGAGAAATGTTAAGAAAACAATTCTTTTACTTCATAATATTCAAAATAATCTCAGTTGACATATTTTGCATGGGGAAAACCTTAATCATCACTTCTTTCACTGTTGCAATTTTTTTTTTTAATTGTGAAAAATAAACAGAATTGATTGCATTTATCTATTTTAAAATAGTTTATTTATGAAAGTTAAACACCATCACTAACATCTAACAAAAGGATATAAATAGGCAAATATTGATAAATTTATGGTTAAGTTTGGTTAGATTTGATAGATGGCTCTTTGCTGCTGGCTTTACCAATGATTTTAAGGACTTTGAAAATAAACAACACTATTGAAAAATGCGCTTGATAAACTGGAAAAGCAAGAAAAAAAGTGAGGATAAAGATTTACCCCCAGGAAATTATGTTAACAAGGATTATTTTGCACATCATGAAGTAAGAGTTGTTTTGTTAACATGTCTCCTTGTGAACTGGAATGGTCCTAAATTTATACCAAATATGTCTCTTAATTGTCTATGATGTCTCTAAAAATGATCAATTCTATTTTTGGTAAAATTCTACTTTAGCTACTTCTGGCTATCTTGGAAAGGGGTTAGTTTAGGAAAATGAAACTTTCAGGGATGGGTATACAGGCTACTGTATGTCTTGGGAAGGTACTTTGAAGTACCTACCTCCACTCCTTCTCCCCCTAGAGGGTCCTGACCATTTATGACCTTTAAAAATCCGTGTTTTAGAAAAGTGAAACCTTGCAAAATAGATCTTGTGCTTAAATGAAGTACAACGAAATTGTTTTCAGCTTCACAACTTTGCTTGATCCTAATTTATAATATTTTAAAGATATGCAAATACATTTCCTAAATTTAGAAAAAAAAATTGATGTGGCTTAAAATTCTACTTAGATAACAGGAATAGCATTTTCAGAACTAAAGCAAGAGAATAAGAAACCAATAACTGAAAATTAAGGTAAAATTTTGTTTTGTCTAAATTTCAATAAGTATAGACCTGTCATGTAAGCAAATTTCAGGACCCTCTACAGAGAAAAGGAGTGGAGGTAGGGGTAAATATCTACCAAATCATATTATTGAGTTAGGAATCAAGTGATTACACCATTTGATGCCTTTTTTTATGCTGATTTTGAATATTACAAGCATTTCTATCGGAAATGAATTTAAGCCCCCCCCCCCCCCCATATATATACCTAACCTAACGTAAGGGGTTTTTCCGCCATCCAATTGTTAGCTAACAAAAATTTGTTTGGACGGCAGAAACAGAATTGTTAGCTAACAGAAATAGTTAGCTCACAATTCGCAGAAACATGATATTGGGCAGGAAATTCAAAGAAAAATTCTGACCAAGATAGTGTTGCTGTGAGTTTATCTCAGCTTGATAATACCCAACTGATACAAAAGCTTTGAAATTCAATTAATGGAATATTTCAAAGCATTCATATCTTATAGAAAAAAAAAATATAACGATTAATGCCAGCAAGTGAAACAAAGACACAAAACATTTTATTAATTGGCAAAGTACATTTAATTTAGGCGAAAATTAAAACACCAGGGCTCAAGCTTTCCTACATGAACTCTTTAGTGCATTTACATAAATTATCCCGTGTATGGAGGAAGTGGATTAACTTACTAAAAATATAATTTGATTGCTTATGTGAAATCGTTAGATTTTTGATCATATCAAATTGCTATGACTACGTGACAATCTTGTTGTTTTCCTATTTTTTCAACAGAAGAATTGATTTTTTTTTTCAATGAGATTACCAGAAAAGATATTTCTAATAAACTAAAAGGGGAAATGAAAAAAAAATAGCAGCAGTCCTCAATTTTGTGAGCAAAAAAAGTACCCATCTTGCTTATTTTTGAATATTTTGCTTTAAATTCCCCAACAATTTCCTTCAACAAGCATTTGATTTGTTAGAGAAATCTTCTAACAATGTTAGCTAACAATTTTTAGTTGGACAGTGGAAAAATGATTGTTGGGAAAAATGTTAGCTAACAGTTTTCTGTTGGACGGCGGAAAAACCCCTCTAACCTAACCCTGAATTGGCATATATAAGGGGGGGGGGGGCGGAAATTCATTTCCAATAGAAATGCTTATTATATTTGTAATCAGCGTAAAAAAAAGCATCAAATGGTGCATTCACTTTAGTCCTAACTCAATAATATGATTTGGTAGATATTTACTGAGGTAGGTAGGCTAGGCCTACTTCAAAACACCTTCCCAGGACATACTTTAGCCTGTAGACCCATCACTGAAAATTTGATTTTCCTAACCTAACCCCTTTCCAAGATAGCCATAAGTAGCTAAAGTAGAATTTTACCCTTTTTTTTTTGTAATAGGCCAAGCCTATGTTAATCTTGTCCCAATGTAGCCTAGGCTATGTCAATTATGGAATCATAAATACATTGACCCTAAAAACACAAGCTTTTATATATTATTTAGGGCTATACCTAGAAAAATCAGGGAAGAGGGCACAACTGTAAAGGCAAGGGGAGATCAGCTTTAAAGTGGCATAGCCTATAGGGAATTCAATCGTAGGCCTGCCACCCTAATTTCTAGTTCTTATTTCTCAGAAGTAGGTCTATGTGTAGTATTGATGAAGGTCTACCAAAACTTAATTTTTATGCGAACACCCAATAATATAACAAATTGACTTAATTCCAGTTCAAAAAAAAAAAAAAATCAAGCAAGTGGCTCTGCCAGGCTTATTTCCTAATCAAACTTAACAGAAGCTAAATTTTTAGTTTTTTAAAGATGGCTGCTCTGAAAATAATGCCATCTATTCCTGATGGACTATAGGTAACACAGTGTTCAGGCTACATTTATTATTAGCCGGCCCCGTTTTTTTGACTTATCAAGCTTCTAAAATACCACAACTTTTGACAAAAAAGGATTTAAAGAATATTTAAGGACCTTTATTTGACTTTCCACGCTATTTTCTTGCAAATACTTCTTTTTTCTGCTTTGATCAGTGGTTTAAGGACTCTGATGAGATTGTCATCAAATTTCTGTAACCAATATTCTGTTTGGCAGTAAGCTATAAGATTTAATCCCATAGATAAACAAAAAATCAATAATCTGTAGAGAAAATTTATAGTCTCAGATGTAAAATCTTTCCACTGACGTGTCAAAGAACGGGACTATCATTTTCCCCGATATTTATATTAGAAAAATGAATAAATTTTTGGAAGATATTAAAGATCGAAGTTCAATATTATGTTTGACAGTTAATGCCGAGAAAACGAAATAACTAAGACTGTGAATACGTGATGTTCATGAGGTGATTTTATTTGCTCTCACACTTACCAAACAACCCAAACAATATCTTCGCCCTAAAATAAATCTCCTCACCCTGCGCCTTTCTGGCCTGTGCCTATAGCTCTATTAACCGTGAATTCCCAATCTCCTCTTGTCAAATTTGAATCTTCTGGTCCTGCAACCTTCTCTTTGCTCTCTCCACTATCACACCGTACCCACTCTTTTGTTCCAGATATTATTCAGGCCACATTCATCCAGTTTTCTCTTTATCGCACTTTGCCATGAAATATTCTTAACCTTATTAAGGGCGTTTAAATACATATATTGCCATTTAAAAATAAAATCTGACCTCTTTAGGAGCTTTTCCGAAAGTCTGGTCATAACCATCAGTCTTCCACTTCTCAATGACATGAGACCTATATCCTTCCAAATCACCAAATATGTATTTAACCTATGAACCCATTTCAAATATTAGACCTTAGTTCCTCCTATGCTTCCAGAGGCATTCACAAAAAGTCTCTACTCATCTCGGATATATGCTGCAGCTAGTACGTCTTCTCATTCAGGCTGTAGGGATGCATGTATTTTCGACAAGTCTCTTTTGTATAAACTTCTTTGGGTGTTTCTAGGACGGCCTCGTCTTTTTGATTCTTCTGGTTGCCAGAAGAAGGGGGAGTTTGACAGGTGATTACTGCCAATCCTGATGACCTGCCCAAGAAAACACCACCTCCGTTGACGGATAACGTCTGTTATTAAAGGTAGCTGAACCTTTTGCCTGATGGTGTCTTTCTTTACCCTCTGGGTCCAGTTTATGTTTAGAATTGTTCTGAGACAAGTGTTTTCGAATGAATGTATTTTTTTTTTCTTGTTGCTGATTCAGGTGCCAGGTCTCAGACATATAAAGCAGTAATGATAGAAAACTGCTTTGGAACAGTCGTAGCTTTAGCCTCAAAGAGTATTTTTGACATTTCCAAACTCAGGATCTGTTTTTTCTTCATAACGAGACCTCTGGAAGAAGAGACATCAAGCCATATTGAAGTTTAAGAGTAAGTTAGTAAAGTATGACGGCACTAGACCCTTAAGGTCCAAACCGGCGGTGCTGATCTCCGTTTCATGGCCCTTCAGCCAGGAAGTGTAAGGGGGGGTGGGGGGCTAGCCATCCTGTATTAAAGTTTAATACACAAGATTTCAAAACTAACAGAGAATAAAACCTGAATAATTTGGCTGAAACAAAATTGAGGAATAAAATATGTATGCATATGACCAATTGGTCGAACGCGTCAAACCCCAAACAACAACAAAATATGTATTTATTTGACAGAAATACAAACAAAGACTTAAAATCAATTGGCTTTGAAAGCGGAAAGTTTTTTAAATAGATTAGGTTTTTTTTACACAGATGTGAAAGCTCAGAGGGGTAGGGGCTATCAGTTTAAAGAGGTGTCATAAAGCTCTATTCCACTTATGACTAACTAAATTTTTTTATTTGTATGAAAAAACCAAAATATTAATGTGAAATTTTACTATTTATCAAAAGGGGAGGCTTCCAAATTTTTCTCGGATATGTCAAGAGGAAACGTAATTCTTTACAGTCATATTAAATTACTCAAATGGGCAGATTATGCCGAAAAATTCAAATGAACAGATAAATATATTAAAATACAGCAGTGTATATAGTATTTAGAACATATTTTTCCAACACTCTAGACGTTAGGGGGACAGTTTCAGCCCTCTGAAATCCACTAAACACACGAGTTAACCAGTAAGCAAACGGCTCCCAATAGGGCATAGTATTTCTCAATGTTTTTCAAACTTATTTTTGAGCAACGCTACTTTTCTTTAAATATATCTCCGTATTTCTTTAATGTCTTAGCATTCAAATCTTTATTCAATATATAAGGATGACAGATTATTAATTAGAAAATCAAGAAATTCCTAATTTTTCAATATTAATTTTGGCAAAATACCAAACTTTCTGTAATATTCAGGATGCATTTTTCAACAAAATCCTCTGGAGAGGGAGGGGGGGGGAGATTATTCAACAATATTGAAGCAACAGTATAATAGAGAGGATTCCAAAACAACCAAACTAGAAAACATGGAAAATTTGGTTCGCACCCCCCATGTTGGGAGAACATTGAATGTATTTATTCGACGAAAAACCTAAAAACACATTCACGAAAACTAACACCATAAAAAAACAACACTGTTAATATCAGCTACTAACTTATTTTTTTACTTTTTCTGTTACTAGTACAATTTTGACATAAAAAAAGATGATTCAAATATAAAATGAAATTATTTTTAGAACCCAACAAGAACTCGAAGAAAAGAAGGTTAATCGGCAAGCTGACAAACACTTGGTGTATTAGCTTTTATCTGTTAAAAAGATCAGCACTACCAGTCATGGAACGGAGATCAGCAACGGCAGTTTGAACTAGTGTCGTCTAGTTTGGACTAGTCTAGTGGCACATCCTGTCTGTTTAGTAGATCTGGTTACACTAAGGTGTTAGTCTACAAACACTAAGACTTATGTTAGACGAAAGAAATTCAACAGAAGACTGCTCTGAAGCATTTGACAATACTTAGGCTCTCGCTTTTTAATAGAAATAAAGAGCAGTATCTTTGGTCCGACATATAATACATCCAAACAATTCAAGTTCAGAATACAGTTTCTTTCAGAAATTTACCCTTTCTTTCAAGAACTCAAACACCACGTTCTAGAGTTCTAATCTAAAGAGAGCCGGTTTAAGATGGTTCAAGCAAATAAAAGCTTGTGCAAACAGCATTCAATTCAAATAGAAAAGCCAGTGCATTCGGTTGTTAATAGCACAAAAATCAATTATATGTTGATACCACTGTCGATTCCAAAAGAAATCCCACGGATGACAATAATGACATTTTGTATTTTCTATATTCCATTTAATCAGATATTCTATACTTCATGGTCGATGGAATAATTTCAGAGCTGACAAAGGTTCAAAGAAAGCTTCTTGGTTATCATGAGTGCATGCATAGAATTGAACACTGTACATGAATTCTCTGTATTATCTGTCAAGGAGTTGACCATAGAGTCAGAACTAGCCATTGCAAAATCTTACGCATAGTAAAAAGCCAGAATGCTAGTTGAAAGCTCTTGTTTATATTACGTGAAATAAAAACACATAGCTCACTATAAGGATTGTTTTCAGTAAAGCGCAAATTATATTCTGGTTTTTAGAATGCATGAATAAGAAGGGAGGGGAAGCCCATTTTGATCCAGCATGGGCAGTTATTTTTGACAAACAAATAGGTTTTTAGCTGTTTTGTAAATTTGTCCCCTGGGTGTATGTTTGAAACAATTAGATTAAAAAAAGAGAATTATTGGAAAATTTTCGGAAGCCCCCTCTCAAAAAAAATTTGGTGTCCACCTGGCTGACTAAACAATACCGAAAATTTCAAGCTTATCCAGAAAATCGACTTGTTAGTTCCAGTTGTAAAACTGCGTTGAGATGAAGCTTTGTTTTCAAGAAAGCAAAAAAAATTTTTGTGCTTAAAAAAGTGACCTTAGATTCACTAAAATGTTACCTTAAGTGACCTCACATCTGAAATAATTAAATCTACTAGCTTCCTGCTAAAATTGCTTTTTAAACTTAAAAGATTTAGTAACATATGAACTAATCATAGGCAGCGCAATAGCGCTGCCTAAGTAAAGAGCGATGTGGGCACAATATATTATTTTTTTTGTTTTAGACTAGGGCACTTCGCATCGAAGGAGTTGTCGTAGAAACTTCAAAAAGAGCTCATTCGATTGAAAGGTGAAAGGTCTAGTGCCCTATTCGATAGTTGAAAGTGATTGAAGGGCAACTAGCCCCCTCCCACGCCCACAATTTCCCCAAATTCATCTAATAAAAATTCTGAGACAGCCATTTTGTTCAACGTAATTGAAATGTCTGGACATTACGTATTCAAGGAGGTGAACAGCCCTCAGGGCAGGGTTTTTAAGTTATGCCCGGGGGGCGTATAAGTTTCAATAGGCAGTGCAAGAGCGCTGCCTAAGTAAAGAACGATGTTTGCACAATGCATTATTTATTTTCTTGTTTTGGCCAGGGCACATCGAATCGAAGGAGTGGTCGTAGAAACTTCAAAACAGGCTTATTCGATTGGAAATTAAAATGGCTAGTACCCTTTTTAATGGGCGAAAGTGATTGGAATGCAACTAACACCCCTTCCACGCCCACGATTTCCCCAAACACATCCAATCAAAATTTTGAGATAGCCGTTTTGTTCAGCATAGTTGATTTCCTGACAGAAAATATGTTTTTGAAGAGGACACTCCCCCAGAGCCCTTAGGGAAAGGGTTGAAAGTTATGCCCTGGGGGCATGTAAGGTTTTATAGAAAGCTTTGTCGTAGAAACTTTAAAAAGGGCTCATTCGATTGGAAATTCAAGAGGATTACAACCCCCCTATAACCCTCAGGGCAAGACTTATAAATTATGCCCTGGGGGAATATAAGGTTTTTATAGAAAGTGTTGTCGTAGAAACCTCAAAAAGGGCTCATTCGACTGGAAATTGAAATCGCTAGTGATCTTTTTAATAGTTGAAAGTGATTGGAAGGCAACTAACACCCTTTCCACGCCACTCATTTATCCAAACATATGCAATCAAAATTTTGAGATAGCCGTTTTGTTCAAAGTAGTTGAAAGGTCCGGAAATTTTATCTTTGAGGATGACACTCCCCAAACAGCCCTCAGGGTGAGGGTTGTAAGTTATGCCCTGGGGTCATATAAGGTTTTTATAGATACCGTTGTCGTAAAAACTCCAAAAAGGGCTAACTCAATTCGAAATTGAAAGGGCTAGTGCCATTTCTAAAAGTCAAAATTTTTGGAGGGCAACTAAACCCCCTATCACACCCACCATTTCCCAAAACACAGTGAAATCTTTGCCGTAGAAACTCGAAAAATGGCTCATTCGATTGGAAATTCAAAGGGCTAGTGCCCTTTTTAATAGTTGAAAGTGATTGAAGGGAAGCTATTCCCCCTCTCATGCCCACCTTTCCCCCAAAGATATCCAATCAAAATTTTTAGATAGCCATTTTGTTCAACATATTTAAAAGTTTTGAAAATTAGGTGTTTGAGGAGGATAACCCCCTCAGAGCCCTCAGGGCAGGGGTTGTAAGCTATACCCTGGGGGCATATAAGATGTTTATTGATAGCGATGCTGTAGAAACTTAAAAAAGGGTTCATTAGATTGGAAAGTAAAATTGTTAGTACCCTTTTTATAGTAGAAAGTGACTGTAGTGCATCTAACCCCCCTCTTACGCCCCCCGTATCCCACCACAGCTCCACTAAAATATGTAAGTACGCCCGGTTGTTCAACGTAGTTGAAAGCTACCCTAGGTCTGGCCCTTAGGTCCTTGAGAATGATAACCCCCCCCCCCATACAGCCCTCACGGTAAGGGTTCTAAGTTATGCCCTGGGGGCATATAAGGTTTTTATAGAAAGAGTTGTCGTAAAAACTTCAAAATAGGCTCATTCGATTGGAAATTGAAAGAGCTAGTGCCCTTTCTAAAAGTCGAAAGTGATTTTAGGACAACTAACCTCCCTCTGACGTTCACCATTTCCCCAAACCCTTCCAAGCAAAACTTTGAGATATCCATTTTGTTCAAAGTAGTTGAAAGTTCTGAAAATTATGTCTTTAAGTATGACACCCCCCCCACACCCCTCAAGGCAAGGTTTGTAAGTTACGCCCTGGGGCCATATAAGGGTTTATAGATAGTGTTGTCGTAGAAACTTCAAAAAGGGCTCACTCAATTGGAAATTGAAAGGGCTAGTACCCTTTTTAAAAGTCAAAATTTTGGGAGGGCAACTAGCCCCCCTCTCACGCCCACCATATCCCAAAACACATCAAATAAAAATTTTGAGATAGCCATTTTTTTCAACGTATTTGAAAGTCTTGGAAATTAGTTCTTTGAGGATGAGAACCCCCCCCAGAAACCCTCAGGGTAAGGGTTATAAGTTATGCCCTGTGGGCATATAAGGTTTTTATAACAAACCCTGTTGTAAAAACTTCAAAAAGGGCTCATTCTACCGGAAAATGAAAGGACTAGTTCCCTTTTAAATATTAAAAACTGATTGGAGGGCAACTAACCCCCCTCTCGCACCCACCATTTCCCTCAGCACATTTAATTACAGTTTTGAGACAGCCAGTTTGTTTAACGTAGTTTAAACTTCTGGACATTTGGTCTTTGAGGTGGCCATTTTTTTCAGCGTAGTTGACAGTTCTTGATATTCTGTCTTTGAGAATGATAACCCCCCCCCCCCCCACACACACACCCCTTCAGGGAAGGGTTGTAAATTATGCCCTGGGGGCATATAAGTTTATTATAGTTTTGTCATAGAAACTTCGAAAAATTCGAAGGGCTAGTGCCCTTTTTAATAGTCAAAAGTGATTGGAGGAAAACTAACACCCCTCCCACGCCCATCATTTCCCTAAAAACATCCAATAAAAATTTTGAGATAGCCATTTTGTTCAACATAGTTGAGACGTCCGGAAATTATGTCTTTGAGGATGTCACTCTCCCCAGAACCCTCAGTGCAAGGGTTGTAAGTTATGCCCTGGGGGCATACGAGGTTTTATAGAAAGCGTTGTCGTAGAAACTTCAAAAAGGAATCATTCGATTGGAAATTGAAATTACTAGTGCCCTATTTAATAGTTGAAAGCGATTGGAAGGCAGCTAACACCCCTCTCAGGCCCAAACTTTCCCCAAACACATCCAATGTAAATTTTGAGATAGACATTTTGTTAAACGTGGTTGGAAGTTCTGGAAGTTAGGTCTTTGCCAGCGTTGTCGTAGAAGATTAAAAAAAAACTCATTCAATTGGGAATTGAGAGGGCTAGTGCCCTTATTAATAGTCCAAACTGATCAGAGGGTGACTGTCCCCCCCCCCATACCCATTATTTCCCCAAACACTTCTGATCAACATTTTGATAGATCACTTTTGTTGAACGTAGTTGAAGGGTACGGAAATTATGTTTTTAAGTATTACAACCCCCCACAGCTCTCAGGGCTGAGGTTGTAAGTTATGCCCTGGGGGCATATAATGTCATATAGAGAATGTTGTCTAAAAACTTCAAAAAGGACTCTATCCAGTGGAAATTGAGAGAGCTATTGCCCTTTATAATAGTCGAAAGTAAACCGAGGGAGAATCCCCCCCCCCCACCCATCATTTCCCCAAATATTTCCGATCAACATTTTGATACGGCCTTTTTGTTCAACGTAGTTAAAAGGTCTGGAAATCATGCTTTTGAGGATGACAACCCTCCCCCCTTAGCCCTCAGGACGAGGGTCGTAATTTATGCCCTTGGGGCATATAACGGTCTTATAGAAAGTTTTGTCGTAGAAGCTTCAAAAAGGGCTCATTCAATTGGAAATTGAGAGGACTAGTGCATTTTTTATTGGTCAAAAGTGTTCAGAGGGCAAATGTCTTCCTCCACGCTTATCATTTCTCAAACACTTCCAATCAAAATTTTGATATAGCCATTTTGTTAAGCCTGTCAGAAAGATCTGGAAATTATGTCTTTGAGCATAACAAATGCCCCCAGCCCTCAGGGAAAGGTTGTAAGTTATGCCCTGGGGACAAATACGGTTTTCATACAAAGTGTGGTCATATAAACTTCAAAGGGGGCTCATTGGATTGGTAATCAGACACTCTAGTGCTCTCTTTAAGAGTCAAAGTGATCAGAGGGCAGCTAATTTCTCCCCCCTACACACACGTGATATTGTTCCGAAATGCTTCAAATAAAAATTTTGAGATAGCCACTCTATTCAAAATAGTCTAAATATAATACAACAAGGCTTTTGGGGTTGAAAAAAAAACAGATATTAGGGGCAAGGGTTGTAAGTTATGCCCAGGGAGTTTTAAAAGTTTTTATGGTAGGGATTGTTGTTTAACTTCAGAAGAGGCTCAGTTATTCTCCCTGAAAAATTAAACAAAAACCTAGAAATTAATAAAAAAACTTTTATGCACAGAATAAGTTTTTCAAAAAAAATTAAAGAACTTCATTAAACCAAAAATGATAAAAAATGGAATCAAACAATCTACCACTACGAAAAATCAGTCTAAAAAAAATAAATGAAACCCAAAACAAACAGAAATTAAAATAAATCAAACTCAAAACGAGCAGAAATTAACCTGAGTAGGGTTCTCAACCCAATACTTTCTAAAACCCATAATATAATTTTTACTTTACTGATTTTTTTTTTAATGTTTTCACTTTTATAACTTTAAGAAATCAAAAATTAATAAGATTAAGGAATAAATATCAGCATATGCATATTAAACTGACAATACACATTTTTTTCAGTAAATTCATTTGATTTTTGTTCATTAAATTACAAATTATATTCTGGTTTCTAGAAAGCATAGGGTTTAGAACCCTACTCAGATTAATTTCTGCTCGTTTTAAGCTTGACTTTTTTTTAATTTCTGTTTGTTTCGGGTTTCATTTATTTATTGATACTGATTTGTCGTAGTTGTACTCTTGGTAGACTATTAGATTCTATTTTAGTTCATTTTTGGTTTAATAGAGTTATTTACTTTTTTTTTGAAAAACTTATTTCATGCTAAGTTTTTTTTTATTAATATATAGAAAGGAAGATCAAACAGTTTCAGAGGGGGCTAATTGAATGGAAAACACAAAATTTGTGCCCTTTATGAGATTCAGGGTGATGGGAGGGTGAATACCCTCCCAACCACACTTCGTATTTTCCCGAAATGCATCTGATCCGAATTTCGAGATGGCCATTTGTTATCGTAGAAACTTCGAAAAAGGCTCATTCGATTGGAAATTTAATGGACTAGTAGAATTTTCAATAGTCGAAAGTGATTAGAGGGCAACAAACCCCCCTCCCACGCCCACCATTTTCCCAAACACATCCAATTAAAAGTTTGAGACAAGTTCAACGCAATTGAAAGATTCGGAAATTATATAGTCGAGGATGACAGCCACCCTATAGCCCTCAGGGCAAGGGTTTTAAGTTATGCCCTGGAGAAATATAAGGTTTCATAGACAGCGCAATAGCATTGCCTAAGTAAAGAACGATGTTGGAGCAATGTATTATTTATTTTCTTGTTTTTGCCAGGGAACTTCGTATCGAAGGAGCTGTCGTAGAAACTTCGAAAAGGGTTCATTCAATTGAAAATTAGAATGACTAGTACTTTTTTAATAGTCGAAAGTGATTGGAAGGCAACTAACATCCCTTCCATCCCCACCATTTCCCCTAACACATCCAATCAAAATTTTGAGATAGCCATTTTTCAGCGTAGTTGATTTCCAGATAGGAAATATGTTTTCGAGGAGGGCAGCCATTTTGTTCAACATGGTTGAAAGGTCCAGAAATTATGTATTTGAAGATGAAAACCCTCAGGGCAAGGGTTGTAAGTTATGCCCTGGGGGCATATAATGTTT
Organism: Artemia sp. Qi Xiang Cuo; assembly: GCF_049724085.1. Taxonomy (NCBI): domain Eukaryota; kingdom Metazoa; phylum Arthropoda; class Branchiopoda; order Anostraca; family Artemiidae; genus Artemia; species Artemia sp. Qi Xiang Cuo. The sequence goes on from NC_142810.1 coordinate 2,868,960, forward strand.
ATATGGAAAGTGTGATCGTATAAACTTCAGAGGGGGCTCATTAGATAGCTAATGAGAAGTTTTAGTGCTCTTTATGATGTTCAGAGTGATGAGAGGCTTGATACCTCCCCCCTTGTATTTTACCAAAATACGTATATCTGATAGAAATTTTGAGATTGCCATATATTATCGTAGAAACTTCGAAAAAGGCTCATTCGACTGGAAATTGAAAGGGCTAGTACCCTTTTTAATAGTCGAAAGTGATTGGAGGGCAACAAACCCCACTCCCACGCCCACCCCAAACAAATCCAATAAAAATTTGGAGATATGCATTTTGTTCGACGTAGTTGAAAGTTCCAAAAGTTATGTATTTGAGGATGGCAACCCCCCAGAGTCCTCAACACAAGAGTTGATTTTAGACCAGGGCACTTCGTATCGAAGGAGTTTTTGTAGAAGCTTCGAAAAGGGCTCAATCGATCGAAAATTGAAAGGGCTAGTGCCCTTTTTGAGTGAAAAGTGATTAGAGGGCCACTAACCCCCCTCCCACGACCACCACTTCCTCAGACACATCCAATCAAAACTTTGAGATAGTCACTGTGTTCAACGTAGATAAAAAGTCCCAAAATTATATATTTGAGAATGCAAGCCCCCCTACAGCCCTCAGGGCAAGGGTTGTAAGTTATGCCCTGGGGTATATAAGGTTTATATAGACAGGGTGATCGTATAAACTTCGAAGGGGGCTCATTTTACTGCTAATCAGAATTTTTAGTGCCCTTTTAGAGATTCAGAGTGATGGGAGTGTGGATATCCCCCACTACACCTCGTATTTCCCCGAAATGCATCTGATATAAATTTTGAAATGGCTATTTGTTGTTTTAGAACCTTCAAAAAAGACTCATTCGATTGGAACTTAAAAGGGCTAGTGCCCTTTCTAACAGTCAAAAGGGATTGAAGTGCAACTAACCCCCCTTCCAAGCCCACAATTTTCCCAAAACCATCCAATCAAAATTTTTAGATAGCCATTTTGTACAACGTAAATGAAATCCAGAAATTATGTCTTTGAAAATGACAACCATACCCTCCCCCCTCCCGAGTCCTCAGAGCTAGGGTTGTAAGTTAAGCCTTGGGGGCATATAAGGTATATATGGAAAGGATGATTGCATAAAATTCGGAGGGGGACTCATTGGATTGATAATAAGACGTTCTAGTGTCCTTTTTAAGATAAAGTGATCAGATGACGGATATCCCCCCCCCACACACCTCGTATTTTCCTGAAATCCGTTTGATATAAAATTTTGGTATGGTCATTTGTTGTCGTAGAAACTTCGTGAAAAGCTTATTCGATTGGAACTTGAAAGGGCTAGTGCCCTTTTAATAGTCGAAAGTAATTAGAGGGCAATTTACCCCTCTTCCCATGTGCACCATTTCCCCAAACACATCCAATCAAAATTTTTAGATAGCCATTTTCTTCAACGTATTTGAGAGATCCAGAAACTATGTCTTTTAGGAAAACACCCCCCCCCACAAAGCCCTCAGGTTGTATGTCACGTCCTGGGAGCGTATAAGGTATGCAAAAAAAGGGTGATCGTATACTTCTGAGGGGGCTCATTGGATTGGTAATCAGAATTTCCAGTGTTCTTTTTAAGATTCAGAGTGATCGGAGTGTGAATACCCCCATCCCCTTCACACTTCGTATTTTCCCGACATGCATGTGATAGAAATTTTGAGACGGCCATTTTTTGGCGTAGAAATTTAGAAAAGAGCTAATTTGATTGGAAATTGAAAAGGCTTGTGCACTTTTTAATAGTCAAAAGTGATTGACGGGCAACTAACCCCTCCTAACACACCTACCATTTCCCTAAGCACATCCAATAGAAATGTTGAGATAGCCATTTTGTTCAACGTAATTTAAGGTCCAGATATTAGGTCTTTGAGGATGAACAACCCCCCCACAGCCCCAAGACCAAGTGTTGTAAGTTATGCCCTGGGGGCTCATAAGATTTATATAGAAAGGGTAATTATATAAACTTCGGAGGGGGCTCATTGGATAGGTAATTAGAAGTTTTAGTGCCCTTTTTGAGATTCAGAGGGATCAGAGGGTGGATACCCCGTATACATTGTATTTTCCCTAAACTTAATTTTCATTCAATTGAAAATTGAAAGGACTAGCACTCTTTATATTATTCAAAAGTGATTGGAGGACACTTAGCCCCCCCCCCCTCACGCCCATCAATTTCCAACACACATCTAATCAAAATTTTGAGAAAGTGATTTTATTCAACGTAGTCGAAAAGTATGGAAATTATGTCTTTGAGAATGACACCCCCACCTCTAAGGCCCTCAGCGCATGGGTTGAAAGTTATGCCCCAAGGATAAATACGGTTTTTATGGAAAGGGTGGTGGTTAAAACTCCAGAATGAGCTCATTTGATAGGAAATAAGATGTTCTAGTGTCCTTTTTATGAGCTCCCTTTAAACCCCTCAGCGCAAGGGTTGTAAGTTATGCCCCGAGGGCATATAAGGTTTTTATTTAACCTTAATCAGAAATTCTAGTGTCGTTTTTTGCGATTGAATTATGAAAGGGTGGATACTACCCCACACCTCGCATTTTACCAAAGTGCATCTGATAGAAACATTGAGATGATTATTTGTTGTCGTAAAAACTTTGAAATTGGGGGGAAACTAGCCCTCTCCTGCGCCCACCATTTCCCCAAAGTTATCCAATCAAAATTTTGATTCCATAAGTAGAAATATGGACTTAACATGAGTAGGCATGGTAACCCCCATGCCTCTCAAAACCAGAATATAATTTGCTTTTTACTGAAAAACATATAACCGTGGATTGTCAGTTTAACTGACATATACTGATATTTAGTCCTTAAAGGCTTGATAATTTACCAATTATGAAAGTAAAAGAAGTGAAAACATTTAAAACGTATTTTATTTTCAGTAAAGCGCAAATTATGTTCTGGTTTTGAGAAGGCATGGGGGTTATAAGCCCTACTCATGTTAATTTGTTCTCGTTTTGGTTTTGACTCAGCTATTTATTGTAATTTCTGTCTGTTTTGAGTTTCATTTATTTATTGACAGTAGTTTGTGGTAGTTTAACGCTTGGACGATCATTTGACTTTATTTCTGCTCATTTTTGTGAACAAAAAATATATCTTTACAGTTTTTTTTTCTATAAGAATCGATAGTTTGGGTTGATATTTGTATGTTGGAGAAACTTTTTCTACAATTTTTAATCCAAATAAAACTTTAAATAATTCCCAAAAGATTCGATCTATGCTCTGTGTTAACCTGGATACACTTACACTCTTTTTATTTAGTTAAATTGTAAGAGTAGAAGTAGTAATAGTAGTAGCCCCAAAAGATTCAACTTTATACCCGCTGTTATTCTGGATCTATTGCTTAGGTGTCTTATTGGCCACTATCAACATAATGCCCTTTGATTTTGTTTATGCAACCTTAAAAACTAAATTATATAAAATATATTGCCTTTTTATATTATCTTTGGACTATTTTTGAACAAATGACCATCTCAAAATTCCTATCCTATGTATTTGCGGAAAATACGACGTGGGGGGTTACCGCCCTCTGATCACTTTGACTCATAAAAAGGGCACTAGAACATCTGATTTCCAATCAATTGAGCCCATTCTGGAGTTTTTACCACCACCCTTTCCATAAAAACCTTTTATGCCCTCGGGGCAAAACTTACAACCCTTGCGCTGAGGCTTGTGGAGGAGGGAGTTGTCATCCTCAAAGACATGATTTTCACACTTTTCAACAACGCAGAACAAAAATGGCTATCTAAAAATTTTGACTAGATGTGTCTTGGAAATTGATGGGAGTGAGGGTGGGGGGGCTTGTTGCCCTCAAATCGCTTTTATACTAATAAAAAGGGCGCTAGCCCTTTCAGTAATACAAGGTTAAGGGGGGGGGGGGCGTATCCACCCTCTGATCCCCCTGAATCTCAAAAAAGGCACTAGAAGTTCTGATTACCAATCCAAAGATCCCCCTCCGAAGTTTATACGATTACCCTTTCTATATAAACCTTATATGCCCCCAGGGTATAACTTACAACCCATGCCCTGAGTGCTGTTGGGGTCGTCATTCTCAAAGACATAATTTCCAGACCTTTCAATTACGTTGAACAAAAATGACTATCACAAAATTTTGATTGGATTTATTTGGAGAAATGGTGGGCGTGTGAGGGGGGCTTGTTATCTTCCAATCTTTTTTGGCTATTACATAGGGCACTAGCCCTTTCAATTTCCAATCGAATGAGCTCTTTCCGAAGTTTCTGAGACAACGCATCTCATAATGTCTAGCAGATGCATTTCAAGAAAATACGAGGTGTGGGGGGATCCACCCTCAGATCACTCTGAATCTTAAGAAGGGCACTAGAACTTCGGATTACCAATCCAATGAGCCCTCTCCAAAGTTTATATGATCACCTTTTCTATATATAACTTATATGCCCTCAGGATATAACTTACAACCCTCACCCTGAGGGCTCTGGGGAGGGGGTTGTCATCCTAAAAGACATAATTTCCAGACCTTTCTACTACGTTGAACAAAATGGTCATCTCAAACTTTTAATTCGATAAGTTTGGGGAAATGGTGGGCGTGGGAGAGGGCAAGTTTCCCCCCAATTTCCAATCGAATGAGCCTTTTTTAAAGTTTCTACGACAACAAATAGTCATCTCAAAGTTTCTATTAGATGCATTTCGGGAAAAAAAGAGGTGTGGGGGGAGTATCCACACTTTGATCATTCAATCGTAAAAAAAGACACTAGAACTTCTGGTTAAGGTCTGCATAAAAACTTATATGCCCTCGAGGCATAACTTATAGATCCATGCGCTGAGGACTTTAAAGGGGCTCATATAAAGGGCACTAGAACATCTGATTTCCAATCAAATGAGCTCATATCGGAGCTTTTACCACTCGACCCTATTCCATAAAAACCTTATTTGCCATCAGGGCATAACTTTCAACCCATGCGATCTGAAAGCCATAGAGGGGATTCATTTGCATCACTAATGAACTTCCACCCCCGACCCATAAATATATCCAAATAAGGGTATAGGCCTATATTTGCACATCATGGGGGTGGGGGTAAAGTTCATTTTCAGTGCAAATGAAGGTTATATTTAGATCCAAGAGGCAATTCTAGGTAAATATTTGCACATTAAGGGCCTGGGGTATATACTCTGTCAATATTAAATCAACAGCAACTGGCTGTGTGAAAATTGAAAACAGGATTCTATGCCCAATTTATGAGATAGAGACATTTTCCGACATATTGTTTAATATTTTCTGCTAATCAGAGGCAACGCTGTAGCGTTGCCTATAGTAAAGGCCATACGGCTACAATGTTTAATTATTATTTATTTATTATTTTTTTTCCCAGAGGCACTTCATATGGAAGGGGTCGTCGTAGCAACTTCAAAGGGGGCTCATTCGATTGGAAATTGATAGTTCTAGTGCCCTTTTTAATAGTCCAAAGTGATTGAAGGAATACTAGCCCCCCCCCCAACGCCCATCATTCCCCCAAACACATCAAATCAAAATTTTTAGATAGCCATTTTGTTTATCGTAGTTGATTTCGAGATATAAAATATATTTTTTAGTACGACACTCCCCCACAACCCTCAGGGCAAGGGTTTTAAGTTATGCCCTGGGGAAATATAATGTTTTTTATAGAAGGCGTTGTCTTAGAAAATTCAAAAAAGGCTCATTCGATTGGAAATTCAAAGGGCTAATGCACTTTTTAAAAGTCGAAAGTGATTGGAGGGCAACTAACCCCCCTCTCACGCCCACCGTTTCCCCAAACCCATCCAATCAAAATTTTGAGATAGCCATTTTATTAAACGTAGTTTTAATGTTCTGGAAATTATGTCTTTGAGGATGACAACTCCCCGTTATCCCTCAGGGCAAGGGCTGTAAGTTATGCCCTGGGGCCATATAAGGTTTTGTATAGGCAACGTTGTCGTAGAAACGAAAGAAATGGCTGATTCAATTGGGAATTTAAATGGCTAGTTCCCTTTTTAATAGTCGAAAATGATTCTAAGGCAACTGACACCCCTTCCACGCCCATCATTCCCCCTAGCACATCAAATCAAAATTTGGAGATAGCCATTTTGTTAAACATAGTTGAATGATCTGGAAGTTATACGTTTGAGCAGGTCACTCCCCCCACGGTCATCAGGGGCTAGATTTATAAGTTATCTCTTGGGGGCATATATGGTTCTTGATGAAGGAATGCTCGTACAAACTTCAGGGAAGGCTCATGTGATCGGAAATCGAAAGCTTTAGTTCACTTTCCTAGCATCAAAGGATTATGGAGGGTAACCAGCCTCCCTTCCCCATACCCTTTTTCCCAAATGCATCGAATAAAATTTTTAAGAGAGCTATTTTGTTAAAAATAGTTCAAAGATCATATAACAAAAATTCCGGTGTCAACAAAACCCCTCAGGGTCCGAGGGTGGGCGTTGTAAGCTTTGCCCTGGGGGCATATATGGGTCATATGGAAGGGATGCTCGTATTCACATCAAAGAGGGTTAATTTGATTGGCAATTGAAAGTTCTAGTTCACTTTTTAAGAGTCAAATGAGATTGGAGGGTAAATAGCCCTACCCCCTTTTTTTCCTCAAACTCACCTAATCGGAACTTAGAGATAATTTTTTTTATAACAGTTCAATGACCATGTAACGAAAACTCAGATATCGACAAATCCACCCATAGCCCGAAGATGGGGTCTGTGAACTACAGCCGTGGGAAATATATGGTTTTTATTGAAGGGATACTCGTAAAAAATTCGGAGATGGCTCATTTGATTGGAAATTGAAAGTTCTAGTCCAGTTTTTTAGAGTCACAAGATATTGGAGGGCTACTAGTCCCCCCCCCACGCGCCTTTTTTCTAAAATGCAGACAATCAAAATTTTGAGATAGCCATTAATTTAAAAAGTGCTCAAAAGTCAGATAACAAAACTCACGTGTCTTCGAAACCCTCCAGGGCCCGGGGCAGGCGTTGTAATTTATACCCTTATGCATATAAGTAGGAACCCTTCTCTAATTTCGAACTATACAAGATTCAGCCAAGCAGAGGGCTACAAATACGAGATATACAAGATCACGTGTCTCTTTCTAGGCCAATCAGGGACTTAGAATACTGACGGAAAAATTGCACATGCGCACTGAGTACGAGCATGACAAGACGGGAAAGTATCGGAGTGGATATAAGGAAGAATTTTAGGTATAGTTGTTATTAGTGTGAGAATAGAATTCAAGGAGTGAGAACAGTTTGACTATATTTATTCATTAAGACATATTTGCAATAATGAGTGGAATGTTTACACTATTAGAAGTTGATAGTGGAGTTGGTAGCAGCAGCAGCAGCAATGATAAAAGAGCACCAAACACTACGGTAAAAATCACGAGAGGATCACAGCTTCGTCTTGAATGGGATGAAGCATATGCAAGATACGTGTTATCTTTGAGAAAATTTAACTTGGAGGATCAATTATGCTTCGCTGAAAAAGTTGATATAGTATATGTGAATAGACTTCAAAGTGCTTTAGATGCAATAGTGAAGTATATAGAGGACAATAAGTTATATCAGTAATTGTATATGTGTAATATATATTATTGTTGTATGACCACACTCAATAAAATTGTTTCAAAATCTAAAATGTTCCCTTTCTTTTTGTTAGATTTTCATAGGTTATCGAATATTCTTGAAGTAGAACGAATCTTGGTTAGTCTAGAGTCAGCAGTGAGAGTGTTAGGATTAAAAAATGAATAAATTTGGGAAAGAGAGAATTAGGTCGAATCTTATGATTATGGAAAAACATTTGATTCTGCATAATGATTTTCTCGAGTTATCCCATCAACGGAAGATATTTTCTCAGGGAACACTTGACAATATAATGGGGAATGATTCTCCACCATTGGACTATTGTATGAAGCTTTTCAAACGTGACTCAAATGCTTTTACTCATTTTATTGATATATTAATTGAAACAAAGCAGAATAATATCGTGGATATACTTTTGAAAACATTGCTAAAGATGCTATGCAGATGGCTCCCGCCTTCGAAAGAGGCTATGTAGCGTCACAGAGTTAGTCCTCTCCCATCCCTCTCTGAATTTATCGAACGTGGATCATTTTCTTTTTATCTGTGAGAGAGTTGACACCGGAAACCAAAAACAAAATGTTCTACACATGTCCACAATGCATGTATACTCTTGGCAGTTGGTCATCATGTGAGAATTGTACAATTATTGATGAATATAACGAAAAGTGCAAATTATGCAATCCATGTAAATTACATAGAGGATATGCAGCACAAATTAAAGGCTGTAATTCATGTCTTGAAGAGATTTGTGACTCTCACCCTAGAGGGCAACTATGCTTCAATTGCCACTATGACAAATGTGATCAGTGGCAGAAAACTTACCCTGGCATGATTGGAAAGAACCCTAAACGTGATTTTAGTTTATTTCTACGAGATTGGTATCGTCGTGGTTTTAAATTATTTTGGGAGGAAGAATCAGGTCTACGATTCAACTGTTGGGGTAACAAGACAATTTAGCTTCTGCGTTATAGTTGTGACAAAACTACCTACTGTAATAGTCAGCCTAGGGATTTTATTTGGAAACTATCGAATGGAACTCATCGTCGGAAAACACTGTATACGATTTATCTTGAGATAGACCAACTAGGACACGGAACTACTACAACTCAATGGCAAATAGTATAATTGATCATACAAAGATATACGACAAGAGTGAAGTGACATTGTACTTAGAAAATGTGACCCTGACTTTGCAGCCAATCAAGATCAATATACAGTGAATTCAAATAATCTACCATCATTAGTGGCTCTCGACAGTTGCCTATACACCGAAGAAGAAGAAGAAATCTAAATTGAAGAATAAAGACATTGTTGTATATGTACATCTTTTCTTTATTAATAAAAAATTCACATACATTTTTTAAGCACTTTAATCGTAGGGCACTAAAATCAATATTATACAGGTCTGAGAGGATATTTTCCACTATAAAGTCGTTCACACTTGAATTGTCTACATAAATGTTGAGAAACTGATTGTAAGTATAGCCGCGACATCTGAACACGAAATACAGCAGCGCCAGGAAACCACAGCCTTTAGTTGTCAGATCCTGTACTCTCTTCCAATTTTGAATAATAGTTTTCCCACAGCTCTCAATATAGTTGCTGATATGTGGAGTGTAGAATGTATAGGGTAGGCCGAGAGGATAAAAAATTCAATTGTCTTCACTGTTTGAAAGATGCAAAACCAATAGCCGGTATTCACAGTCGACGGACTGCTATTAACAATCATTAGAGTATTGTTTGCACTTTGAATTTTTCCAAGGAAGTCGGAGGGTAGACAATAGGATCTATATTTGGACATGTAGGGGTCCATATTAAATACATTGATTATTTGACCGGTGTTCATGGTGCAAGGTCTAGTAGAACACTGCCTTCGGGAGGGATTTACCAATAGGTTTCAAATTGATTTAGCGAGATTAGTGCAATACTTTCAGGTAATGGGTCAGCAAATGTACACTCTAAACGCAAACTTCCCGTTCGTACTATACTCATGTCCTGGGCGCCAGACAGGTCTATTACAATGATACCTTGTGTTTTAGCAAACAATTCTTCGGTTATACCATTTTCAAATAGTTGTGAATCATGATCTAGGGTTTGCATTGTCAACTCATACAATGTCCAATAGGATTTATCAAAAGATAGATTGTAGAGTGGGATTCCATTTACTTTGCAGACAATAGATGAAAGCCCAAACATCTAAAATTTATGTGGGCAGTCAGTCTACGATCCTGTTGCTCTAGCGCTTTTTACAAATGCCAATGCTAATTTTAATGGAATTTCGCCATTGATAAAGGATGAGTCGTTGAAGGTGCGTGAGCCTATGGCAATATGACGTTGATTGGCGATTGTATGAGGAACAAGTAGTTTAATATTATTTCCACTGACTCTCAGCTTTTCCACTGCCAAAGCAACAGAACTCATAACCTGCTGCTTTTGTACATGTAGTATTGCCGAGGTGAGGGAGAGAGTTACATCACGATTGGCAGAAAGTTCCTTTTGTAAAATGAAATTCGATGGATCAAGCGTCAATTTTATATCCACCTTAATATTTGGTGGTAGCCATTGGGGTATATTAAATATTTCATGATATATTTTTCCAACTAGATGTAATTCACTATTTGTAGCATTTTTAAGTGCATCCATACTATTAGTATCAATAATATATTCATAACCATTGGAGGTGCCTCTCAATTTCTTGTATGACTTGGGTGTCAACAACATGAAATGCATATAGCTTGTATAATTCGAGAGATTGTTAAATTTTTAAGTTAAATATTAAATTTTTCATGACATATTTTTCCAACTAGATGTAATTCACTATTTGTAGCATTTTTAAGTGCATCCATACTATTAGTATCAATAATATATTCATAACCATTGGAGGTGCCTCTCAATTTATTGTATGACTTGGGTGTCAACAACATGAAATGCATATAGCTTGTATAATTCGAGAGATTGTTGCTTGTGCTCACCAAAGTGCCATTTATGTAGACACTGATTTGACGAAATAAATTATGTAATATACAATTATAGTAGGATATTCCATCAGCACGAGCTGGCTTTCCATTGTTGGATTTCCGGACCTTCATTTGTAAATCTATAAATGTTGAAGACGTATCCATAAAGTAGTCTTCATTGGAATAAATTTGAAAGTGGATATTATCGGAGAGGGGTTGTTGTGGATAAAATTGTTCATAGTATCCAAGTTTTACACTCACATCAACATTTTCTGCATTGAATAAATTTAAGGATGAAGTGATTGAAGGTTGGGACTCCTTATGCGGTAGATATGCCATTGTTCAGTCTATGAAAAGAAATCCAGTTTCGATCTAACAATTCTCTTCCTGGGGCTTCTTCTTCTTCTGTTTACTGTATGTGTTGTCTTTTTCCTTCTTTTCTTTGACAGGGGTGATGTCTTTCGCTTCTGACCTGAGTAGAGACTGATGAGTGGTGCACTGTTTCTCGATCTTTTTAAACTTTTTCCATTTTGTTGAGATTTCAATTGTTCGCCAAGGGTTCGCGCACTAGACCTAAGATTTTCCGATGCACTTTTTTTAAAATCCTTGCCAGAGCCCCAATCGCATAGTGTAGAGGAAGCAAAATCTGTCGCAGCCGGTACCATATATTTTCTAGCCAGAGGTAGTGCAGAGCGAAACAGCTTAGCAAACCAACTACCAAGACCATAGCCAGACATTGATGAGCGACCTTTCTAATAGTCCATTCCATTGCCAAGTTATCTTGGGCCAAGAGTATTAACATAGCAGTCAATATCAGAACAAATGAATACCACTTTTCTATTAGACATTTTGTTTGTTTTGAACACCTACAACGATGGGTCGAAAATGGCATGTAACCACAGCCCAACCTTTTGATATTGCTAGGGGATCACCTAATTCAGCTCTTAGTGTTAACTGGCAGAGTTTCAAATAGGAAGTGTATACGGGGATATACTGAAGATGCTTTATATTGTAATGATGAAAATGTTCTTGATTGGTTTTTCGTTCAAAAACTCGTAGGAGGGGAACATTGCTTTTGCCAAGTCTGGATATTTCAACAAATGAAGCATAGAGAAATATACAAGTGTCCGAGGCGAAACCAGGTCGATAATCAGCAAAAATAACATGATCCATCCTGTTAACAATTGCAGCATTTTGCCACTGATTATATTATGTTTAAATCCAAGAACATCTCTCAGATTATCATTGAGATGAATCATTTCAGCGCCAACAGGTGAGGTTATGTAAATCCTATCTTGTTCCATTGAATAATTAAAATGGAATGAACCATTCCTACGATATGAGATTTTTCTATTGATTTTTGCACACAAATCCGTAATAGTACCACATTATTTATATTTCAATCTGTCATAAGGATATTCACTAGATTTAAGTGCTTCAACCCATTCATACTCGGCAAAGAGTGACCAATCGGATGGCATAACTTTTATCTCATACACACGATATTTCTCAGGATGTCATATGTATTTTTGAGTATACAGTCGACATGAGCCACTTCATACGCACCGTCGAATTTGATAGTGGGAGAGAGTTTCGTCCAAAAATCACTCGTTTTATTCAAATAATTGTAGTGAAGATCGGAGACATTGGATATGAATGGCACGTAAAAATCATTGGGCATTGTTAATGTCTTCAACTGCAACCCAAGAATCAAAATCAGAGTTGTATCCTAGCCAACGAACAAGCAACTATCTTTTGCCCCTGCAAGTACGGCTCTTTAATATCTTTTCAATTTGATAAATTTCACTACTGTTTCTAATTTTTTGTAGTTCATATTCATAAAAACCGCCGAGGATCTCATCATCTTTGGTGTCTCGCAGCCGATATGTCATGGGTGTAGTATCTAGGATTTTGGACACTTTAAAAAGTTCAGTGCTCCATAAATAATTCCCCTTTTCAAAAATATTGATGGTCCTATTAATTCGAACAGCATCGCCAACATTGACTTTCTTCTTCAGATTTTTAGTTGTTGTCGTTTTTTCACTGAAATATGGCTTTAAAAATCATCAAATATATTTTCACTGCAATGAACTTCCTGAGGGCTAACACCGGACAGGAATTGATGTGGTCGTTAGTTATATATTTTCATGATTTTATCTAAATCATGAATAAAAGCAGCAGTATTTTTCAGCGTGCAATATCTTGAAATTAATAGACAAATCGTTCTTATCAATTGTTCAGCCAATGCAACTTTTATTGAACTGTGACTATAATATAGCTTTGTATTATATTTCAATAGAAACTTTTGCACATGAGGATTAACAAATCCGCTACCGCGATCAGATTAAATTTTTCTATAGCAATCATGTTCAAGAATACTTTCTAAGGCATGAGCAACTTCAACATCTCTATTTCATCGCAGTGGACTGGCATATGCAAAGTGACTAAAGACACTGATTGCTACTAGAATATATTTGTAGGGTGTATTGTGATGCCATTGAATCTCATCTATAGTTAAAAGATCAGTTTGCAATATATGCAGAGGGAAAAGTCTTTAGTTTGTCGATATTGTTTGCCACGAAGCCTACGATTCCGATGCAGAGTGTAACTCGGTTCATTTTCTAGATACTCTTTTCCACTTTTTAATGTGCTGCCACCTATGTCAGAGGCAACTTTAGAAAGCGTTGTGGGGGAATTTAGACCTCCTGCTTCGCCAATATTTTCATAGACATGTTTTAAAACTACATCCATTTTTAACGAAAACACGTAGTGTAATGTCCACTCCCCTTTTGCACACTGGAGGGGGATGCGTGTGACGGTGAGTTGATATCAATACGTCTTTGCTTTTGTCTAGCCGTCATCATCGTTGGTGTTATCAAATCATTGCTGCTACTAGGAGTCCTAGTATTTTCCAAGATTGATTTAAAATCTTCTTCTCCTTCTTTTTTAAATGGTGGTGTTGTTGTTGGCATGGTTAGAGGGCTGGCACCTCTACTATATTCTCTGACTTTCTTTAGAATTTTCTTATTGACAATAAGACTTTCGGGGAAGTTTGATTTATTTAGAAAGGTGTATAGATAATTATCAAATGATAAAAGTCCTTTACTATTTGTAAACCATATCAAAAATTAAACCAAGTAAATTATAACTTATTCCCTGAATTATAATTCGTTTCCCAGTGCTATCGACTTGAACTTGATAATCACCACCTTCCAACATGAGATATGTTAATACTCTTCTACTCTGTTCTAGATAGGTCACTGGCAATAGGTTTCCAATTGATGTCACTATGGAATTCAATTCCTTCTCTTTTGATTGTGCTGCTCCTGAATCTTGAGCAGATGTTTCCTGTTTAGGGGGATCTGTGACAGCGACGGCGGCGGGTCTCTCACTATAAGGTCTATGTTTGCCCACACGACGCAGTTCATCTTGAAGTAAAACTAGCTTTTTATCATCGGCAATATTTTCATCATTAATGAATTTACATAGATTGTCTTCAAAGTGTTCCACGGGTGAGGGGACAAGTTCTATTCGAGTCAATTTATAGGGTTTAGCCATCTAGAGAAAACTGTTTACAAGTCCTGTGACTATTGGCAGCAAAAGAGTAAAAGAGTCATCGCCCGATTGAAGGAGGCGTGTTCTTTTAAAAATTTTTCCTTTGTTTTTGCAAGCCAAAGCACGTACAGTGGAACGATGTTGCTTTTTCTGTTGTCTAACACCTTCTGGCAAGTGTACATTGCCCTCAGTTAAATTTAAACAAAGTTCAGATATTAGATTAATAAATTCTTTGTCAACACCATGTTTGAGTATAGCCTTCCTGAGTGGGGGTTTTGAAGTGCCTAAAACAGAAAATAAGTGTTTATTTTTGTGTAGTGTCTTCAATGTCATGATGGCAACTAATAGCCTTTTCTACTGTTCACCGGAAGACATACAGTAATTTCTTTGTCGAAAATATCTGTGAATACACGTAGATCCTCGGGTGTATTCTGATTACGATCTATAAAAATGTACCCATAGGGCTTATTTGTAGCCTGACTGTACGCTTAAAGTAGAAATTTGGGAGAACCGGGATATATTTGTTTATTGAGAGTTATTAGAGAACTTGAATCATGAACAACTCGGTGGATAATATAGACGGTGCAATTCAAAGCAAGGGTTCTCATACACTTGCTCTGATGAAACAGATTGTGTAGAACTGGGGTCATGGAAATCTGTTCATGATGAGAGAGAACAGTAAACAGTTGTAGCATTTCCTGTGAGAACTATTCAATCGATTCAGCTAAATCATCAATAATCAGCTATAAATTTGGTTCAATACTATTATCAAGTCCCCGTATGAATTGTATTGGCATGGACGTGGCAGTGGCAATTGCTTTTATTTGATCATAGGACTCCTGCCAAATACTGTGGCAATAGTAAATTTTCTTTGGTTTTTAAAAAAACATGTTATTACAATTTTTAATTATTTTAACTAAAAGTGTCGTTTTCCCCGACATTGAGGGACCACTGAGAAACGATCTGAATGGTGTTTTAAATTGATACATACTGCTGTTGACAACAGTTGGACTAAAACTAACTGTAAACATACTTGTCTAATGAATAAATCATAATAATAATAATTTTTCCTTAGGTCTACCTAGTACGTTATTCAATAGCAACAACAACAATAGTTATATTTTTCATTTATTAACAGCACTTTTTGTACAGTAATAGCAAGAACAAGAACAATATTTTTTCATTTATTAACAACACTTTTTGTACAACAATAGCAGGAACAAGAACAATATTTTTCATTTATTAACATCAACACTTTTGGCATAAAAGAGCAATATTTTTCATTTATTTAAATAAAAAACTTAAAATACAGCAAGAACAATAGCAATATTTTTCATTTATTAACAACACTTTTTGTACAACAAGGACAATAGCAACAAGAACAATATTTTTCATTTATTGAAAAAAAAACTTAAAATACAGCACGAATAGCAACACAGAAGAGCATATTTGAATATAAAAATATGAGAAAACACTATTTACAACATTTAAAAGATGAGAATCCCCCCTCCGGGGGCCGAAGGCCGGGCTGAGGCCGATGGCAGGCAACGGGCAGGACCCCCCTCCCCCCATCCCCGGGGCCATGCGGAAAGCGGAAATACAAACTCTGTATACAAAAGCCGCAGTATCAAAATGATGATGACAATTGAGAACTTGATGTTGCCCCCCACCCACCGAGTACTTTTTTTTTGAATTTAAGTTAATTTATCCAGACCGAGTTGGATTCGATAGTCTACAAATTTAACTCGATCTGAAATTCGATAGTGGCCATGGGGGAGTACTCTTAAATCATTCTCGAGCACATAAACCTTGTCGGATATGCATGACATGGCATTTTTCTCCACTCTAACAGTATAGTTCCTATACTGTAGAGACCGAATTGCCTGCACTTTTGCTCTTGGCACTAGACAACTGTGTACACAGTGTCTGTACACATTCATGTCAAAATTATTTTTTACAAAGTGTATAGGCACCTTTTTGCACGCCTGCTTCATATCCTTACCGTGTGTCTCCACACAGTAAACTTTGGGATCGGGGAACACCCCATTGGATATTAAGTCACTCCCCGTCTCTGACTTAACATTAATATTTGATTGGGGGCCTGGCGTTTCACCAACTCGGGATAGATGCTCTCATTCCAATTCGTGAAATCCATCCTAGAGCTGATGCGCAACCCATTTTCCAAATCATTTCATAAATTCCCGGTTTTAACTTTTAGCAACAGAGAATATGTGTCCCCATAGTAAACTTCAACCTTTCCCTCCCTTGGCCGTTGTACCTTGCACACATTGTAAAAGAACGAAAACATGAGTTTCTTGGACATTTCAATTACTGAACCACCCCCAGCGATATTCTTATTCAGAACAACATTTCTCTTTTTTCTGTGTAGCAGAACCATATTCGGGTCTATTCTCGTGAATTTTGCAAAGTTGGGGTCGGCGATAATTCGTGCACATTCTTTGGGACATGGTACGACATCACAACGTGATCTGTTTCGTACACTTTCGAACATTTTCCAAAAGCAGAATTTGAAATAAGTTTATACATTTCTTTTTTAACTTTACTTTTTGCCTGTGAGTGTTTACTGACAAAGGTTTCAATAAACGATTTCAAGTAAGGTTTCTGATTGACTTGCAAGGCCCTGTGTATTTTCCTGACCCTGAAACCATTGCTGACCATCCACTGCAATAGGACGTGGAGAACAACAATATTCTGTTTCGGGTCCAGATCTGGAATTAGTTTCTGCTTGGAGGGGGTCCAATGCATGTTCATATCCTCGACCAAAGACCGATTGTATGGGCTCAAAGACTCCATGGTCAAAGGTCTATTCACGCACGGAAAAACAAAATCTTTTACAGTGTCATGAAGTTCCAATGGTATGTGTCAGTCAACTTCAAAGAACCATCCTTGTGTACGATTTTCCACGACAGTGTGAATATCGGGGATGTCACAAGGATTTTCAAGCCATTTGTAATTGCCACAAGGTAAACTGTACTGAGACATCGCCAAGGGGTACAATGAGTTCATGTCAAGAAAAACAGCATTGGACTTTACACCCTCAGCAGAGTTCTGGCCAGTTGGATCCGTTGTTAGGATGCAATCCTCATAAAAAAATATCCCCCCTCATATATCTTTCAACGACTAGGTATTGATCCACATCTGTGATCATATCTATTTCCTTCCTACTAATTTTTAGAATTAAGTCCATGACGAGGTACGGTGTTGAAAAATAATAGCCAATGTCTAGCCAAAACTCTGAATAAATTTGATCTATGTTTTTGCGACAAATGTCTAAAAGAGAACCAATGTCAACCGTCCTCCAGAACTCTACTAATGGCTGTAATGGGATTGAAATGACCAATTGAATTTGGTTCACTAGGTGGTGTGCACAACAACCAACCTCAGTGTTTCACCGATTCAATCGACGGGTAGGTGGTGTGCACAACAACCAAATTCAGTGTTTCATTGATTCAATCGACAGAGCCCTTACTGGGAATATTATACCCTGATTATTAGAACGCATTACCCTCTTGAAATTCCGTTTCGTATTGGAGCACTGCAACACCGATATTTAAATGGGCTTCGGCCCGTTCAAAAATATCTATTGCCCTGAGTGTTACAGGAAATTTTTCTGCTAAACAAGAGAAATCTACTGGGGGAAAATCCGACCTCTCCTTGCCATGCACGGCCCAGTAGTCCAAATTTTCTTTTAAGCTTCATATTGTAGAGGTTCGAAAGCCGATATGAGGAAAGCGTACTTGAAACAGATTTAGACTGTTTCGAAACAGATTCGTGGAACACCCTGACATCGTTCTAAATCGGGATTATATTTCAAAACTATTGCCCTGGGCCCATGTCCCCCTCTTAAAATAAAATCTTTTTTAAATTTATATATATTTACACTTAAATTTTCAATAAATAAAACTATGGAACCACTACCATTCTCATTATAATTTTCGAGATTAGTGATAGTATTGTCTACTCATCGCATAAATACAGTCTCGTAATTTTCCAAATTAGGATACACTACATCTCGGTTTGTAAATAATGATCATACACCTCCGCATGACTCTCATTTAGATAAAATATTTTTCAAAAAATTGAGGCTTTGATACTGTCCCAACCCCATCCCCCCCACAAATGAATATGGTTTTCTAAAAGTGCACAAATTTTTCTAAATATTCATGAATAATATAAATGGGATCGGTTCTAAAATTTCTCCCCATAACTGTATTAAATGGATCACCATATTTTGTGGTAAAAACGTCTATTGTATTCAGTATCGAATTTGTTTGTTGAAATTACGGTAGCGACGAGAATTGTGTATCATTACCCCTCCCCCATGTATATTATCATCACGACCTAAACCCCCTCCCCCACTTGGTTCCACAATAGGACTGGTGTGTAGAGTAAAATATCCCAGTTCACTTAGCATACCCTCGAGTGTATCTAGGCTGTGAGAATCTGCCCAAGCAAATTCATTTTGTTCTTCAATTATACTTGGTTGAACTGGGACAATGTCCAATAAATCAGTAGGGGGAGGGTTCTCATTTAACTCTTTGGAAAAATCATCAAAAATTTGCATTGTATTCGGGCTTAACCACGATAAATCCCCCTTTGAAGTAACTGCATTGTCTTGTTCAAGTGTATTATTATCACAACTGAAATAATTATTCAATAAACTGTCTGCCCATTCCGTGTCATTGATAAGAGTATCATTTAAATTCTCACTACCTTCATAGCATTCCCGTACCTTAATATCACGAAACTCCATTGGCGCTTCAATGCGAACACATAGTTCGTGACTTTTTTCTTCAGATAGGGAGAAGGTAGTGCGTACGGACCCACTGTAGCCTATAAAGAAACAACCATTTAATTTCAACGTGCATAAAACACCCTATTTTTTTAAAGAAAGTCGAAAATTGGGTTAATAGTGACTATATTTTCTAATTGTTTAAAACATGTGCTTGAAAAAAATACACACTTAATAGTTGTAGCAGAAGCAATACCACTATCTGTGTGCACATAGTACCATTTGGCTAGTTTTTAAGCTTTGTAATCGTGTCTATTTCAAAAACTGACATTAGGTACTTGTTTCTATACCAATAACAACAGTGAAACTACTTTTTCAGTTAACTATCAAGTATACAGAATAATAATAAAGGCAGCGCATGCACCACTCTCATACACAAACACAATAAAATAGTGAAAATCATAAAATGTATCATACTTAATAGCATCGCTATTTAGCCATAAATTTGTAATATTCATTATACTATCTCAGCGAATTACCTAGTAGACATAAAAATAATAAAAGCAGCGCATGCGCCACTCACTCCCACACAATAAAATAGTGAAAATCATAACATGTAACATACTTAATAGCAACACTACTTACCATTGAATTTGCAATACTCATAGTTTTCTTAGCGAATTATCTAGTGGAAAGAAAAATAAGCAGCGCTTGCTCTGTCTATAATGAAAATGACTTTCTAGCTTTATCTTAATGTACTCAAAATGGAAAACAAATATCATATGAAACTAATTATCATAATCAACATCTACCCCCACCCCTCTTGCAATCCATAGGATTTACTCTAGACAATATGACGGGAATAAAAAAGTATCTTTTTCAGCGAAACCTTTGCTAAGCTGCTATCCTAATTTATAATGTTTAGCAGGTCAGATGCGTGCACTTGACAGGATTCGATAATTACAACCTGTTTAACTGAAGTATTAGCGATATATTTCCCTTTGGGAAATATATTCAGAAATAACAATAAATTTAAAACTCACATTTTGATCAACAGCTTGCATGTGAAGGACTGTAGGGGGCACACTAACTTCACTGGCATGGAGCGTAGGTCTTGAAGCCCCCGGCAACGCTTGATAGACGGTGGACGGAGCAGCAACGTCAGAGCCATGTATAGGCGGGGTACACAGAGCAGTGATGTCATGACCTTGCACAGATGGGGTGGCGGCTTGTGCAGGCAGAGCTGGTCTGGAAGGAGCTGAAGGTCTTGGCCAACGGCCATATTGGACAACTGATGCACTCACAAGGGTTTATCAGTGGTTCTCACCCTCTTGTTGGCTGGGGGACATTGCTCAAAATTGTCCTGAAAAACAAATTAAATTATCGGTTTTCATGTAGCAATTTAAAAACTGGAAATTATGGGGGGGTAGAGGGGGTAAATTATCAAATTTATATTGCTAGGTAGGCTACAGATCCATCATATGACCTTCAAAATGTTATAATCTCTAGAAATAATGGTAATTTAAATACATGCAGAATTAATCGGAAACTGTTGGGTTTTTACAACAGTAAAAAAAGCATATTTGTGTTCTCAAACGACTTTCAACAACTCTTAGTGGAAATATTTTGGTTTTCGGGGGATGGTTGTTTAATGAAAAAATGCCCCTAGATTAGAATAGGTATTTAATATATGCTATGCTTTACCTTCCACACCCAATATGCAAATGTATAGCCCAAATTTGTTTCTAAACTACCATATTTTATTGCATTAGCATTAAGCTAACTTGACTTTTTTCGTGTGTCGGATATAATGCATAAGTACCGTGTTTTTCTTCAGAAAAGCCTTTAGAACAGAATAATACAAAAAAAGAAGCCTTGTAGCTTCTTTAATAGTCGAAAAATCTTGTAGATATTGTAGAAATTGTGTTTCTAAAAACCAGGGCTAATGAAAAATCGAAAATTATGGGGTAGGGGAGGGGGTAAATTGTCGAATTTAGATAGTTACGTAGGCTACAAACTCATAGCATAACTTTCGAAATGTTATAAGCTCAAGAAACAGGTGGCATTTAGATATATATAGACTTGATTACACAGTTCCAGCCTATTGGCTTTAAATTAGATAAAAAAAAGATCTTTAACACATACCCTCAGCAAATAGGCATAAAATTTGCGACCAGAGGTAAAAATGCTAGCCAATTTACACTTAATATAGATTTCATGTAACCCCACTCCCCTAAATTAAAGACATTGCTTTCTAGCCTTGTATATCAAAGTTAAAAATCATAGTTTTCACGCTCCCCCCTGAGAATATAAAAGAAACTTTATCGAAAGAAAGGTATAGAATTAAATAATGGACACTAGTAAAACTAGAAAAAAGGAATAAAGCATCTCGTTTTCCCGCAAGACATTTCAAGATGTACCTAAAAATATGCACTCTAAAGGGCTTTTAGCATCCCCCCGCCTCTTACATAATTTCCATGTCCTAAAAATATATCTTTTAGGCATTAATTTGCAGACAGTTTCTTCTCCTCTTTCAGACAACATAGATATACGCAAAGCATTGAACCCTCACAAGCTTAATTAACAGCAATCTCTTTCCGCGCGAATGTTGTTTATGAAGCTCCCCTCTTGCTGGAGATTACAGCCTTAATCACACACTGTTTTGTCTAGACCGCAAAGAGATCCAATTTTATTTTAATGATTTTAAACACATTATGGAAAATAACACTTTTTGAATAAAAGAATAACTTCAATTGAAAGAATTAAATGGTGACAAAGTGGGGGGTTACGTAGTAAAAAAAGAGTATATTTTGAAACAAAGCATAAAGATTTTTTTTTTGGGGGGGGGGGGCTATATCCTGAATTTGAATATATTGGACGAGGTGGGGGACTACAAAAAATGATTTTATTTGGAAAAACCAAAGAAAATTTACGAAAGAGAACTCAGATTATAAATTTGTGTAGCTAAAACTTATAAATCCACAGTATTCGTTGTTTGCTCCACAATTTCTTGAAACGGTATGTTACTTTAATCTCAAAGCGTGATCATTATAAACAAAACCTCAAGGTGGAATTGTGATGTAAGAGAAACCTTACGTAAATCCATTGACCTAGAAACAGGTGTAAATGATCTTGTCCCGTTAGTAGATCAATAATATTGTCATGCTCGTTGGAGTGCGCTTGTGCATTTTCCCGTCAGTATTCTAAGTTCCTGATTGGCCTAGAAAGAGACACGTGATCTTGTATATTTCGTATTTGTAGCCCTCTGATTGGCTGAATCTTGTATAGTTCAAAATTAGAGAAGGGTTCCTGCTCATATATTGTTAGTATGAAAGGGATACTCGTATAAACTTCAGAGGGCTCATTTTGTAGGAAATTGAAAGTTCGAGCTCACATTTTAATAGTCAAAAGAGATCCGAGGGCAGCTAGCCCCCCCCCCACGCTTTCTTTTTCAAAACCCATCTGATGAAAATTTTGAGATAGACATTTTGTTAAAAATAGTTCAAAGGTTGGATAAGAAAAAATCCGATGTCAATACAACCCGCCAGGGCCCAGGGGAAGGCGTTCTAAGTTTTGCCCTAAGGGCATGTATGGTTCTTATGAAAGGGATGCTCGTATAAACTTCATAGAGGACGCATTTGATTGGAAATGGAAAGCTCTAGTTCACTTTTTAAGAGTCAAGAGAGTTAAACTAGCCCCCCCCCACGCTCTTTTTTCCACCAAAACCCGTCTGCTATAAATTTTTAGATAGCCAGTGTTTTGGAATTTTTTCAAAAATTATCAAGAGCCAGGGGGATAAGCGTTGTAAGTGTTGTCCTGGGGGCGTATATGGTTCTTATGAAAGGGATATTTGTATAAACTTCAGAGGGGGATCATTTGAATGGAAATTGAAAGTTCTAGTTCAATTTTTAAGAGTCAAAATATATCCGAGGGCAACTAGCCCCCCGCACCCTATTTTCCCCAAGCCTATCCGATAAATTTTTCATAATAGCCATTTGATTAAAAACAGTTCAAAGGTCAAATAAGAAACATTTCTGTTTCGACGGAACCCACCAGGGCCCGGAGGCAGGCGTTATAAGTAATGCTCTAGGGGCATATATAGTTCTTATGGAAGATATTATAAACTTCGGAGAAGGCTCATTTGATTGGATATTGAAATTTTTGTTCACTTTTGAGTCAAAAGAGATCGGAGGGTAACTAGCCCCCTCCTCATCCATGCCCTAAATGCATCAGATAAAAATTTTGAGATAGACATTTTGTTAAAAATAGTTCAAAGTTCTGATAACAAAAAACTCCGGTGTCGATACAGCTCCCCAGGGCCCGGGGGTAGGCCTTGTAAGTTATGCCCTGGGGGCATATATGGTTGTTATGGAAGGGATGATCATATAAACTTCCTAGAGGGCTGATTTGATTGGAAATTGAAAGTTGTAATTCACTTTTTAAAAGTGATTGGAGGGCAGCTAGCCTCCCCCCACACTCTATTTATTTTTTTCCCAGAGGCACTTCATATAGAAGGCGTTGCCGTATAAACTTCAAAGGGGACTCAATCGATTGTAAATCGAGAGTTCTAGTACCCTTTTTAAGAGACAAAAGTGATAAGAGGTCAACTGGCCCCCAAAGCCCTTTTTCCCCAAATACATCTGATGAAAAATTTGAGGTAGCCATTTTGTTAGAAATAGTTGAAAGATCATATAACAAAAACTCCTTTACGTATGGTAATTTAGTTAAAAATAGTTCAAAGTTCAGATAAGAAAAACTCCTGTGTCGACACAACCCCCCAGGGCCGGGGCAGGCGTTGTAAGCATTGCTCCGGGGGAATATATGGTTCTTATGGAAGGCATACTCGTACAAACTTAAGAGAGGGTTCATTTGGATAGAAATTATAAGTTGTAGTTCATTTTCTCAGAGTGAAAAAAGATCAGCAGGCACTTAGCCCCTCCCGCCCTCCACAGCTTTGGGTGTATCGGATGGATAAACCCAACCGATGAAAATTTCAGGTGACCATTTTATTAAAAATAGTTCAACCGTCAGATATTAAGACTCCAGTGTGGACACAACCCTTAGGGCCCAGGGACAGGCATTATAAGTTATACTCTGAGGATATATATGGTTCTTATAGAAGAGATACTCGTATAAACTTCAGAGAGGGCTCATTTGATTGAAAATAGAAAGTTCTGGTACACTTCTAATGTGTCAAAAGCGACCGAAGCTTAATCTAGTCCCCCCACGCCCTTTTTCCCCAAACCCATCCGATGAAAATTTCGAGATAGAAATTTTTTTAAAAAAAGTTAAAACATCAGATAATGAAAACTCCGAGGTTGACACAAACCCATTTTTTCACTTTGATATTGTTACTTTGATATCAGGTTTGATAGTTTGATGAATATTTGATTTTTTTTAAGTTCGAATTTTAAATAAGGAATTTTTAAGAACTTGAATTTTTTGCAATAAAAATTGAACAAAAATTAATTAAAAGAAAAGTTTCTGAAAAATAATTTTTTCAAAGAAAAGTAAAGGCGATTTTAAACTTAAGCTCAGCAGATACAAATACCTATTAAAATTCAAAATCAAAACGACCAGAAATTACTATTAAACAATAACTGAAACCAAAAACGAACAGAAATTTAATAAACAATCATTGCAAAAAAACATAAAACAGGTAATAATGTAAATAAATAAATAGATCTTAAAGTGAATAATGCTTCGATTGAATATGAAAATCAAGCTTAAGACGAAAAAAATATTTACCTATTGAAGTACAAATGAAACTAATTCAATAAATTTAACTGATATTCGATTTGTATCTGTATTAATCGCAGAAAGCTCATCAGTTCATAATGTTACTATAGTTTTAATGTTTATATTCAATATTAAGCTCAAACGAAAGCGTTTATCATCAAATTGGTTTTCAGTAAAGCGCCAATGACGCTGTAGGTGTAGGTGTAGGACTTTTACAGTGAGAGAAGGAGGTCATACCTAAACTCTTGTTTGTGGTGATTTTTGTTCGCTTCAAGCTTGATTTGCATATTCCATTTAAGTTTCACTCGTTTAAAAGTTTATTTATTAATTTACATTAATATCTATTGTATGTTTGTTTGCATTGATTGTTTATTTAATTTCTGTTCGTATTAAGTTTTATAATAATACTTTTTTCGTCTTAAGCTTGATTATCATATTCAATCTAAGCATTACTCGCTTTAAGATCTATTTATTCATTTATATTATTACTTGTTGTATGTTTTTGCTATGATTGTTTATTTAATTTCTGTTCGTTTTGGGTTTCATTTATTCTTTAATAAGTAATTTCTGGTCGTCTTGATTTTGAATTTTAAAAGCTATTTGTATCTGCTGAGCTTAAGTTTAAAATCGCCTTTACTTTTCTTTGAAAAAATTATTTTTCGGAAAGTTTTTTAATTAATTTTTGTTAGCTTTTTATTGAAAAAAATTCAAGTTCTTAAAAATTCCTTATTTAAGATTCAAACTTAAAAAAAATCAAATATTCATCAAAGTGTAAAAACTAATATCGAACTAACAATATCAAAGTGAAAAATGGTTTTGTGTCAACCTCGGAGTTTTTATTATCTGATGTTTTAACAAAATTGCTATCTCGACATTTTTGGTTACTATGGGCTGTGGTTCGCTCTTTACTAGGTTGAAGCTGCCGCTTCAACCATGATACCTTGCAGGGACATGCTCTAAAAAATGAGCATAGAAAATGAATGAAAAAAAACAACAGCGGATACCGATATTTCCGTTACGATACGTGCGATACCAATATGCACGATACCAATACGTAAAATATCGATACGCCGGGATACCACATACAGCCCTTTCCCAGGGACTATGGAGGGTCATATCATCATCAAAACCATATATATTAGACCTTTGAACTATGTTAAACAAAATGGCTATCTCAAAGTTTTAATAGGACTAGTGTAGTAAATCTTTCTAATTTAGTTAATTATTAATTGAGTAAAAATATATTAAGACACAAAAACAAAGTTTCAAAATACGACTTTTCAAGATAAAGATACAAATCGTAAAATGTGTGGGCTTGGAGGGAACTTGCTCAATAACCAATTTCCTGGCTAAATGCGTCAATGTACCGGAAGGACGTGGTTAGGTTTTTCGTATATAAACCCCGATTTTTGAGACTCTAGGCAGACCTTTTGACTTGCTGGGTGAACCTCTGCCCGTTTATTTTCTCAGATCCAATACATAGCTAGAGTTAAAATTATTATCTTGAACTACTGTGGTTTTCTTGTGACGATGGGGTTAATTTTTGGCTGATTTTTAATGGATTTTGTCGTTGGCTTTTACCTCCTGATAAGTTTTTTTTTAGGTTATAATTTTTTTTTTCGCTTTTCGTTTCCTTTACCTAGCACTCTTTTTGCTTTCTAAGCTTATTCTAAGTTTTGCTTAAACCTTTATGGCGCTTCTTTAAAAATTTTTTTTTTCTTTTTACCATTTATAACTAATAAAAAAAAATATTCTCTTAGACTATAACTAATTATAATAAGATTAAAGCTAGCTTGTATATGTCCGGATTCATGTAAACCCTCGCTGCCTTTCCAATTCTAATTATTTTTAAATTTCTTCAAAACAAATAGATTTTTTTTAGAACACTTTTAATTAAGTTTTGCCTTGCATTTGCTAGTTCTCATTTATTCCTTAAAATGCAATTTTTACGATATACTGGTTGCCAATTTTATCCTAGCTTTAATTACTATTTTATTTGCCAAAGAGAGGCAATAATTCCCTTGCAAGGCTAAATAATTTTTAATTCGGTGCTCAGTGTCTGTGGTTTATTGATAAGCTTGAGTTTAGGAGAATTAAAAGAATGTATTTATGTTCATTACTGCGAGTTTTTTTGTTGTGAAAGTTTATATTTTATTTTCAAATAAAAAGTGGATACGTTTAGTTTCTGTTGGGGTTTGACGGCTTGGGATTTGGGTGTTTGGGTTGGCACAGGTGAAAACCAATTGTTTAAACTAGGGATCTCCTGTGCCAATTCGTTTTCTCCAAAATGACGAGACAGTACAAAAAGTACAACTACATACTTTTACCCAAGGGTTACCAAAAAAGTTATTAAGACTAATATTATCGCGGAAAACTGAAAATTTAGAGCAGGCTATAATACTAGTCGAAACAGAGGTTAAAATTGACGAGGCTATGAAAAGGTTTGATCAGATGTCAATAAATAACACAGGAGCCCAAGAAAGTAAAAAATATGAAAGGGGACAGAAGAGGATGAACTTTGAGGAGCCGAATCGTGAACCAAAAAGGCACGAGAAAGGCCAATCCTTCCCACCATGGACTGACCCCTCCCCATTTGACGACCAATTCCATGGTATTAGATCTTTAAATACTTCGAATACCAAGTATTATGGAAACCCACCTCCTCCTCCTGAGGAAAATTATAGAGCAAACGGTGGCAGGTCAAGAATATATAGAAATAGATAAAGACCCCACGAGGAAGGGTAAATTACCAAGCAATATAGGAAAAAATTTAATTGCTATAATTGTGGCAAATCAAATCACTATTCGGCAGATTGCTGGCATAAAATATCCAAAGAAGGCCAGACGTACAAAACAAAACACCAGTTCAGAACGCAGGAGGACAGAAATTTAGAAAGGCAGGGAATAAATAATACTTGGCAAACACCTAATAATATTCCTGAATGTAGGCCTAGAAGGCAAACGGTAAACAATACCCAGGGTCAAAGTAGCAGCGCTGAAGAAAACTGGGATAATCTCAGAAATTTTTGGCCAAACAGTGGGCATTTAAACAGAGAAACCAGCCTCTAAGGGTCGACAGAGCTTTTTCCTTACATAGACCCCTATATAGTTTAGAATGTTGTGATATAAATGCAAATAATAATAATCTACCGATTCTGCGTTGTTTTAAAATTGAGTGTTTTCAAAATTTACCATGTTTACTAGATACAGGCGCATCTAAATAATTAATTCGAGAGGAAGTTTTTAATAGATTACCTCCTAGTGTCAAAAATCGAGTACGCAGATGCAAAAATACCATAACATCAGTGACAGGGCACAAACTGACAATTTTTGGAGAATGACCACTCAAATTTAGTGCAGTGGATAAAGAAATAACAGTAACAGTAATAATATGCAAGCAGCTACCATATCCTTGTATTCTAGGAGTAGATGTCGTCAAAAAATATGGCATTGTATGGGAACCCATATCCAATACAATCACAATAAACCAGGCAAATAAAAATAATAGGCAAATTTGCGTAACAACAAATAACGAAAGTGAAGATTCGAATTATAACCTAAAAATAAGCGGAAAAATCACAATAGAAGGGGGAACGACAGCTCAAGTTCTAGCTACATTAATTTAAAAAGAAGGAAAGGTTAAAACAATGGATACCGTGATGGGGGGACACACCATAAAAGATTACCCAATGATTTTCGTGGAAAATCAAGTTACAAAAATTGAAAATGGTATAACATACTTAAAACTATCAAATCTAAGTAATAATAAAATAAAACTGAACCAGGTAGAACTTGGATCATTAGAAAAGATTTCAAATTCAGAAATAAAATCTATAAACAGCCCAGAATTAAGCGTAAACTTCACTAGCCACGAACATTTATCCTCATTAAAACCGCAACCACAAGAAGAGTATGGAATGTCGAAAACGGATTTTCTACAACAATTTGATTTAAAACATTTACCGGAAAACGTAAAAACTAGGGTTGAAAATATTCTTTGTAATTTTAAATGGATTTTTGCAAGACACAAAGCGGATTACGGATTAACTCACTTAATCACGAACAAGATATCAACAGAGGGCCCCCCAATCAAAAAGTCACCGTATAAAACACCTTATCATTTAAAGCCATGGCTAGAAAGCCAAATAAAAGAAATGGAAGATCAGGGAATAATTAAAGAAATCATTAGTGATTGGTGCTTTCCATTTGTAATGGTCGGAAAAAAAGATAACACCTGGAGACTTTGTATAGACTTTATATCACTAAATGCTATCACAGTTAAGGAAGTGATGAAGTTACCAAGAATTGGTACAATTCTAGATTCGTTAGGGGGTTCAAAATATTACACTAGTTTTGATTTAATAGCAGGATATTGGCAAATCGCTATAGATGCAGAAACTAAGCATAAGGCTACAGTAATGGGATGGGAGAACACTCATCCTCAGACGATGGGAGAACATTCACATTTGAACGTATGCCATTTGGCTTATCATTTAGTCCAAATTGTTTCAGTAGGCTAATGAATTTGGTGTTAAAAGATATTGAACTAGGAAGGAAAAAAGGTACCTTGGCTTATTTAGATGATGTAATTCTGTTTAATGAAAACTTGGAAGACCACTTGGTCGGACTTAGAAAAATACTGGAAAAGTTTGAAAAAGCAGGCTTAAAATTTAAACCAGAAAAGTTAAAAATAGTAGTACCAAAATTAGTATTTCATGGACACCTGATAAATCAAAGTACTATTTCACCAAATCCAGAAAAATTTACAGTCATAGAAAATTTACAGCCTCCTAAAGATAAAAAAAGCTGCAGATCAGTTTGTAGTTTGTTAAGCTATTTCAGACGATATTTTTTAAAAATTATGCCACAATAGCACAACCTTTGACGAACCTTTTGAAAAAATCAGGTAAATTCGAATGTCCAGCGGACGCAAAACAAGCGCCAAATGAAATAAAAAGGCAATTATTACTGGCACCAATACTAAAACTACCGGATTTGTCACAAGACTTCTGTTTGCAAACAGATGCTTCGGGGTACGGTATAGGGGCCATATTATTAAACTTAAATTCTGAAGGAGTAGAATCAATAGTTCAATACGCCAGTAGGTCACTGACGGAAGCAGAAAAAAATACTCGACAGTTGAAAGGGAGTGTTTATCATTTTTACTATTTACAGAATATTTTCGACAATTTTTGCGTGGAAAAAAATTTATTTTACGAATAGACCAAAAATCATTAGTTTGGCCATATACGATGCAAAAAACTTCAGCCCAGCTGACACGGTGGATACTACGTCTGCAAGCATATTCATATACCCCAATATATATAAAGGGCCGTACAAATATTTTACCAGACTATTTATCACGAAATCCAGATAAGGAAGAAAATGTGATAGCAACCATCCAGAATAAACTGGAAGGGGTAGAAATACTGTCTAATGAAAATATTTCGAAGCATCAAAATAAAAATGATTTTTTTAGCAATGAAATCCTTTTTCAAACAGTTCGTGGTAACGAACTGTAAGTAAAGAGCGACCCGGCTCAATGGTAACCGAAGGTCTAGAAAACGGGTTTTTGATACCAATAGATATATCAAAAGAATAAAATTTCAATGCTGATTTCAAATATATAACTTTCATCAAGTTTAGTGCTACCTATCAAAAGTTAGGCGCCTGAGAAAATTTGGCTGATTTTCAAGAAATCAGCCAATCAGAAAAAAGCGCTGAAATGTCTAGACTTGTCAAAACGAATTAGGCTTCGCTTCAAAAAAATAGCTAATGCTGTATTCTAAAAAAAAAAAAATTAGCTGAAAAACTTCATTACTTTTCTAACACAAAAACTTTCGCAGAAAAAATTTTAATAATTTCAAAAAAAATACCGTTTGAAAAAATTAGACACCCCCCCCCCCCCCCCCCGCAACCTTTTAGAAATATGGAGATAATGAATTTGATCACAAAGGGCAATCAGCATTAAAACTTGTAAGGTTATTGAAAAAGAACATGGAATATGTAAATATAGGCTTTAAAAAAAAAGACATATTTTACTGAAAAGCGGGATAAGACTTGAAAAAAACCTTATGCTCCATTGAAATATCGGAAAAAAAGAGAAGGATTCAAGTTGAAAATAAATCCAGACGAAAATAAAAGGAATATAAAATGAATGAAGTCAGTTAAACTCTGTTATACGCACTTACTGAACTTGCCAAACGAACTAGTATGAAAATTGTACTAAATAAGCAAAAATAAGTAGCCTTAATACTACGGAGCCACCGTTACAGTGGTAAACGCGGGCCGAGATTAATAGAAATATTGGAGAATTGCTCAAAGTAGTCAAGAAAAAGAAATTTGGCTCCCTTATGTGGAAGTCGTTTTCAGAAAAATGAATAGCATGACATAGAATATTGAAAGTAAGGCACGTAATAGCCTTAAGAACTTGAAGTTGAAACCGAAGGCAAAACCAATAAAAGTTGGAAAGTTAAAGTGAAAATAGTCATTGTCACTTGTAGGTGAAAAACTGAATTACTGTGTGCCATGAAGGCCAGGTATTTTCGGCAGAAGGGCTACTTTCTGAAAAAAAGAATGGCCCAAGAAAAAAATTGTAGCCACAAATTATTAAATAATTAATTATTTTGTGTGCAGGTTCATAATAGTTTTTTTAACTGTAGCCATGACAAGAGGACCAGGAAACGTTATAAGGAGCTACCAGAAGGCAGTCCTGGTAAGTGAACCTTCAGAGTACAGGCCAAGTCATTTGATGATGGCATTACAGGTATAAGATGAACAGCAAAAATTTTTTAGCTTATCAGATATAAGCTGTAAATAAAAGCCTTAAACCAAAAAGACATTAAAGCTGAAAAAAGAGATTACAGACAAAACGTTATAAAACTGTCTAAAGTACCTAGAAATTCGAAAAGAATTGAAAAGCTTAAAAGTCTGAATAGACAAACAGGCTTATAAAATAATGACAGTTAATAACACAAGTGGGTTCAAAATAGAACCAAAGTTTTAAAACAATGTATATAGCCGTATATGAGAAAAGTTATATAGTTGTAACAAATGTAATTGAGAAAATATCTACTGTTATAAATACTAGTCTACACCGTGTTTTGTTTTAAAAATGCTTTAAGTTTTAACCAATAGTATAATAACATATCTAGTTTTGCGACTTAAATACTTGTGTAAGTTATTACACAATGCTTATTTATATATACGCTTGTTTAATTTACTTTAAATTTTAACTAGTGATGTAATGTTCTATGTAAATGTTTGACCTCGAGTCAAAGTATTGATAATTTTTTTATTGTAAAATAATCTGTTTAGTATTAAGTTTGAAAGAATAATCCAGCAAGGAACATAATGTTTCGATTTAAGCGTGTTTCGATTATTTTTGGAGTGATTAAAAAAAGTGGAGAAAGTAATTAAAGTAATTAACTTTTGAATGCATTGATATATACGAAAATTGAGTGTTTCATTCTACTATATATGTAAAAATATATGCTTTATATGTATACTAATGTGGATATTTATTTTAGATACAACATTAGCTATTTTTTTTGGAAATCAAATTTTTCGTAGCATCTTTTCGGATCCATTTTTCCTTCAATCATATTTTGACACATTTTTGGGAAGTAACAAATTTTGAAGACACTTCAAATATATCCTGATACTATCATCTCATACTCGATCAACTGATATTTTGGACACTATAGCAGTAACACAGACTTTACTACAAGTTAATCAGAAAGTGAGATAAAATCAGAACTTAATGTAGGCCTAGAAAATGTGCTACATAGCCCAATGGCTTATGTTATTGAAATATGTGAAAATGCTTTGTGCTGCAAAAATATGTGAAAATTTAAAAATCAAAATGTTATGTGTAATTTACCAAGACATTTCTAAAAAGAAAAATAAACGGTATATCAACCACATCACACAGATAAATGAAACTATTAAGGGGAATTAAATTTAAACTCAAATAATTCATAAACTCGTCTAATATAACTTGAAATCTAATTTTAGCAAAACCATTAGTTTTATGATTAAGCTGCTTGGGGTCAAGTTAAAACAGAAGGTGCATATGAAGAGGGTAAAAGAGTAATTGCCAGTCCTAGAGACAGAGAAAAAGAGAAACAAGGATGAATTTCAAATTGAAATCCTTTGACAGAAAAGAACATGGCCTATATTGGACCAGAAACATGATCCTAAGGAAACCCATTGAGGGTATATGCACATAATGACCCAAAGATGGCAGCATAATAGCTGTAAACAAAATTAAGTTGTTTTAAAAGAAAAATATTGAGAATTGGGACAATTCTTCTTTAAATGGGGAGTATTGTAGTAAAGCTTTCTAATTTAGTTAATTATTAATTGAGTAAAAATATATTAAGACGTTAAAACAAAGTTTCAAAGTACCACTTTTTAAGATAAAGATACAAATCGTGAAATGTGTGGGCTTAGAGGGAACTTGCTCAATAACCAATTTCCTGACTAAATGCGTCAATGTACCGGAAGGACGTGGTTAGGATTTCGTATATAAACCCTGATTTTTGAGACTGGAGGCAGACCTTTTGACTTGCCGGGTGAACCTCTGCCCGTTTATTTTCTTATTAGAAATAACTTGGGATTTTGTCGGATCATTCTAAGTGTCTGTATCTTATTATATATTATTGTAGTTTTTGAGACTTGTGGTCTACTTGGGGGAGCCAGTCCCAGTAGCATATCTATATCTGTAATTACTATGTGTAAATCGAATGAAAGTATTGTGTTTTAGACAACATCTCTACGATCTACCTTTAGCCCTCGAACAGAACCAGTCGGTACGCCTTATTAGTTCGGTCATAGCCTAAGGCACGCTACCAAAGTTAAATTACCTTAGGGCCAGAGTTTATCTCCCCTATAAAGGAAGAATAAAGGCATCTACAACTAAAACTCTCAAATACCACAAATAACACTTCACAACACTAGTTGTGGGGGAGGGGGGCTATTTGCCCTCCAATATTTTTAGTTACTTAAAAAGGGCACTTAAAAATTTAATTCCCTTTCGAATGAGCTATTACACACCTCTCTATGATGATCTGGCCACCCCCTAGCCCTTCTAGAAAAAAAAGAAAAAAGGGAGACAGATCAGTGCTACCCATGCAAAAAAGTCATTTTCCTTGGTGTTCAAGGTGGGGGACTGTAATTATCCTACAAAATAGTTTGGACCATGCTGATTCCATGGTGCACTTTTCATTTCGATTTGATGCCATTTTCAAGGGGTTTCAGGCTCTTTATCAAAATCACCATAAATTTCTTTTCGTATTAAACTTTTACTTCTAAAATCAACCAAAACAATGGATACCAGTCCTGATTCAGTGTCAGATGGCAATTTGTTCTCACTAGACAGTTTTCTTGAAAACTCGTTTTCCAACTTTTGATTAATATGGGCTGTGGTTCACTCTTTACTAGGCTGCAGCTGCCGCTGCAACCATGATCAACGGAGATTTTCCTACATAGGTCATATTGTGTGAT
Organism: Artemia sp. Qi Xiang Cuo; assembly: GCF_049724085.1. Classification (NCBI taxonomy): domain Eukaryota; kingdom Metazoa; phylum Arthropoda; class Branchiopoda; order Anostraca; family Artemiidae; genus Artemia; species Artemia sp. Qi Xiang Cuo. The sequence continues at coordinate 2,903,090 of NC_142810.1, forward strand.
ATTATCTACTTATATATTTACCTTCAGTGTCATTTTAAGTGGTTTTCCTTAGTGTTTTATTCAACTTACCTGGACTTTGAAATAAGTGAATGTTTCAAAACCCTTGAGAATTTCAGGGTAAAATTCTAGTTTAGCTACTTTTTGCTATCTTGGAAAGGGGTTAGGTTGGAGAAATGAAACTTTCAGTAGTGAATTCAGGCAAAAAACATGCTCTGGAAAGGTATTGCCAAGCTTCCATCTTAGCCATCTTCTGATTTCTAAGTCTTAAAAATTTGCCAACTTAACCTATTGAAATATTGACAAAACAACATTTTACCTTAATTTTCAGGTACCAGTTTCTTTTTTTCTGGTGTTAGTTCTGAAAGTGCAAATCCTGTAATTTGAATAGAATTTTAAGTTATATCAATATTTTTTTTTGTTTTTTTTTTTATTTAGGAAACGCATTTGCATATCTTTAAAATTTCATAAATTGGGATTGAGCAAAGTTGTGAAGGTGAAAACAAATTTTTTTACTTCATTTAAGCAGAAGATTGGTTTTGCAAGGCTTCACTTCCATAATACAACAATTTTTAAAGATCATCAAAGGTCACTGCCCCTTAGCGAGAGACGGAGTGGAGGTAGGTACTTCAATATACCTTCCCAGGACATACTTTGGTAATTTTTTGGCATATATGGTTGTTATGGAAGGGATGCTCGTATAAACTTCCTAGAGGGCTCATTTGATTGGAAATTGAAAGTTGTAATTCACTTTTTAAAAGTCAAAAGTGATTGAGGGGCAGCTAGCCTCCCCCCACACTCTATTTATTTTTTTCCCAGAGGCATTTCATATAGAAGGCGTCGTCGTATAAACTTCAAAGGGGGCTCATTCGATTAGAAATTGAGAATTCTAGTATTCTTTTTAAGAGTCAAAAGTGATAAGAGGTCAACTGGCCCCCCAAGCCCTTTTCCCCAAATATATATGATACAAAATTTGAGGTAGCCATTTGTTAAAAATAGTTAAAAGATCATATAACAATAACTCCTTTGCGTATGATCCTTTCGTTAAAAATAGTTCAAAGGTCAAATAAGAAAAACTCCTGTGTCGCCAAAACCCCCCGAGGGCCGGAGCAGGCGTTGTAAGTATTACTCTGGGGGCATATATGGTTCTTATGGAAGGTATGCTCGTATAAACTTCAGAGAGGGTTCATTTGAATGGAAATTAAAAGTTGTAATTCATTTTCTCGTGGTAAAAAAAGATTGGAAGGCACCTAGCCCTTCCCACCCTCCACGCCTTTGGGTGTATCGGATGGATAAACCCAACCGATGAAAATTTCAGGTGACCATTGATTGATTTTTTAAGTTTGATTTTTAGATAAGGAATTTTTAAAAACCTGAAATTTTTTGCAATAAAAACGAACAAAAATTAATTAAAAAACTTTCCGAAAAATAAGTTTTTCAAAGAAAAGTAGAGACCATTTTAAACTTAAGCTCAGCATAAAAAAATACATTTTAAAATTAAAAATATAAACGACCAGAAATTACTATTAAAGTATAAATGACACCCAAACGAGCAGAAATTAAATAAAAAATCATAGCAAAAACATACAACAAGTAATGATATAAATGAATAAATAGATCTTAAAGCGAGTAATGCTTATATTGATTATGAAAATCAAGCTTAAGACGAAAAAAATATTTTCCTATTGAAGTATAAATGAAACTTAAAAAGAACGGAAATCAAATAAACAATCAATGCAAACAAACATTCAATATATATTAATGTAAATAAACAAATAAATCTTAAAAGGATTGAAACTTAAATTGAATATACAAATCAAGCTTGAAAAGAACAAAAATAATCACAAAAAAGAGTTTGGGTATGACCTCCTTCTCTCACTGTAAAAGTATAAGACCTACAGCGTCATTGGCGCTTATTGAAAACTATCTGCGTCTTGAACAGTCTTGGAAAGTATAAACAACATCAAATTGAATAGTTCATCAAAAGATTCATCAGTTCAAGAATTTATTTCATTGTAATTGTATTTTTATTTTAATGCTGTAAGAACTGGAAAAGAAAATATTTATATAATCCATTTTCAGTTAAGCGCCAATGACGCAGTGGGCTTTTGGTTTTTATTTACAGTTAGGAAAGGAGGCAGCATCCAAACACTTGTTTGTAGTGAAACTACATTCGTCTTTAACAACTTTAAAGAGCTAGTAAATTAAACTGAGTATTTGATGTACAATGATATTAATTGCTGAAAGCTCATCAGTTCAAAATGTTACTATAATTTTAATATTTATTTTCAATATTAAGTACAAAAGAAAATATTTGTCATAAAATTGGTTAACAGTAAAGCGCCAATGACGCTGTAGGTCTTAGACTTTTACAGTGAGAGAAGGAGGTCATACCCAAACTCTTGTTTGTGATGATTTTTGTTCTTTTCAAGCTTGATTTGTATATTCAATATAAGTTTCACTCTTTTTAAGACTTATTTATTCATTTACAGTAATATCTATTGCATGTTTGTTTGCATTGATTGTTTATTTACTTTCTGTTCGTTTTAGATTTCATTTACGATTAAGTAGGAAAATATTTTTTTCGTCTTAAGCTTGATTTTATATTCAATCTAAGCATTACTCGCTTTGAGATCTTTTTATTCGTTTATATGATTACTTATAGTATGTTTTTGCTATGATTGTTTATCTAATTTCTGTTCGTTTTTTATTTTATTTATTCGTTAATAGTAATTTCTGGTCGTTTTAAACTTGTATTTCGAAATGTATTTTTGTATTTTGAGCTGGTGATTTAATTTGCCTTTACTTTTAATTGAAAAACTTATTTTTCGGAAGTTTTTTTTTAATTAATAGACATGAAATGACATCGTTTTTATACAAACCTAAAAAGGGATTATCCCAGATTGCCTCTCAATTACTCAGACTGTCTTGGCTTTTTTTACAATTAGCCATGTCTTGATGCCGACTGAAAAATACTTAATTTTAATTCAAAATTAATTTAAAAAAAACGAAAGTTTTTCTGAGGGAAGTAAAGACCTAAGTTGAAACTTAAAACGATCAAAAATTATTTGCATATTAGGAGGGTGGGGTAAGGTTTATTTCTGATGCAAATGAGAGGTAATTTTAAACTTTAAACCCCCCCCCCCCGAAGGTGCAAATATATACCCTGAATCGGTATATATAGGGGTGGGGGTAAAATTCATTTCTGACAAAAATGATTATTATATAGCATAAAAAAGGCATTGAGTAGTATGTTCACTTATTCGTAAGTCAATAATTTGAACTGCCAAAAATTTACCCATACTTTAATCTGTAGACCTATCCCTAAAAGTTTTTTTTCCTAACCTAACAACTTTTCAAAATAGCAAAAAGTAACTAAACTAGAATTTAAATATAAAAGATAATCAGAAGGGGCTGAGGATGACCTGTCAAAAACGGGTCGACGCACCCACGTTTCATCGTTGTTTCAATTTCCCGCCCAAGAATTGCCGTTACGATTCGCCGTCATATAGCGCGTCAGGATTATCCGTTCTCTAGAAAAATGGGACGAAAATCTGGTAAAAGGAATAGTCGACCAGACTAGGCGGTTTTTTTCAAAAACTTGGAGTTTTTTTTCAAAAAATATCTGTACAAATTTATCAGCCATCTTCATCAAATCTGTTTTTCTGAGTCAAAACCTATCGTGAACATATTTAGAGCCCCAGTTAGACAATTTACGTTTTTTTTTTATTATTCAAAACCATCCTAGACAACTTATTTTTGTTTATCACTTATCGTGTCTAATTGGCTCCTTCTTCTGGTATTTTTTCCGGAAGACCTGTCTACATTCCCAGATTTCCGTCCCATTTTCCAGAAAATATATAGTCTGGACGCGCTAATATTCAATATGGCTTGGCAAGTGGTAAAAGTTGCTTTTTGTAACGTCTTCACCCGTCCCTTTCCCTTTTACCATACCTGATTTTCTGTTTAGTGAACGTCTCGCCAATCAAAAAGCGGACTGCGGAACTATCATTCATATTACAAAAGCATCCTTTAGAAATCTCAAGGCCCGACTTCACATACCCAGAAAACCTGGAATCCGAACGTCCAAAAATCAGAGAAAAATCCATGCGATATCACTCAAACATTCAGTTCACGGATTCTTCAGTGTATAAAAAAAGAATCAGCTGCTTTCACACGAAAGAATCCGGAAGAAAAATAGACGCCTTTTTCCTGAATTTGGGTACTTAGAATCCAACTTTCTTGGTATTAAACTGGGTATTTGAAGAGAGAACTGTAAAGCAACAGTCAGAAAAACTGTTACTACCGAGTTATTAGTAAAAAGCACTAAGTAAAGCGACCAACTAAAAAAATAACTAGTTTTTCAGATATTTGTTAGTATGGTTCAGTAATCATTTCGGTAATTACAGCTCAAATGACGACCCTAAGAAACTGGACAAATGAGCTTCAGTAAATCAAACTAAGCTCGGTTAGAACAAGTATAAACACTAAGTCTTCTTAAAGAACATAATCCAGATAAACGTTTTCAATTTTTCTTCGTTTATCTGTATACTCATCTGCGATCTTCAAAGTTTGGAACTTAAATACTGAGTGGAATATCATGCGAATGAAAGTGTCTAAAAATATTAGACAAAAATTTGGGGAATACGCTGATAGCGATCTTCTGAACCAATTGATTACGTTCTTTAAACACCAAAAACGTACGACTACATATATTGAACCTAAACTATTTAAACTTATTACAACCTAATGAAATCACAGAATGCTGACAGATCATTTAGTCATGACTTTATAAAACTAATTTTTCGTGAAGTTTCATCTGCAAAACACCGAACCAAAAAGACACTGGAACTGAGCTCTACTGAGCATAACAAGTTTTCCGATGGTATTTATCGCTTCCGCTGCTTTAGATTTCGGAATACATTCGAGATTCATAAAATGATGTCAAGAACTCAAGCGAATGATTTTGTTTTGAATTTGCTGCTCGTCATTACATTGGAGTCGAATTTTCAAAAGTCAAATCCCAAGCGAAAAAATCGTTGTCCCAGTGTAATAGTGCAAATCCAGAGGCAACAAACGAAAACCGAGAATATTCGTGATACCGTACAGAAAAAAAATAGTAGACTATCAGCCGAAATTGTTGAAAATCTCTTTTTAATCAATAAACTCGCGGTTTTTTAGCAAAAATCCCAGTTTTTAGCAAAAAATCCCGGTTTCCATACAAAAAATCCCGGAAAAAAAAAAAAAATACCGGACCGCAAAAAAAAAAAAAAACAATCCCGTACAACTGTCAAGTTAAAGAACAGTCAGAATTTGTAAATATTTTTAGTTCACCAAACTAAAAATAGCTATTCTGGATATTCCACCATCTATTTTTGGGTGGATTATAGGCAACATAGTTTTTAGCCTACGTTTACTAAAAACCGCTAAAATTTTGTTGGCAGCTTCAATTACTTTGATAATAAGTTATATTTACTTGAATTTAAGTGTATACTCACCAAAGAAGACATGGATCGAAAGCCTTGATTTGGGAGGAGCAGTCGTGTTAGAAGGGAAAAGTGGGATATCAGCCCTCCATCTAGAATTTTGTTTAAAATAGGTACGTTAAAGCCGGTTTCACTATCGACGTAACTTAACACAAGGAGAAGCTAAAACTAGTCGTGTGATAGGTGTGGTAAATTTTTGCAAATGATGGGATGCTAATGTTTTTTCATGTTCGAAAATTTTTCAAACCTTAATATTTTACGCAATGTAAAATCAATGGAAAAAAATAATTAAGGCACGATATAATAAAAAAAAATATTAATTATATCAATAGTGATTATATAGTCCAGTAATTATCTTTGACATATTTTTATATCACAACATCACCTTCAAAAATCTATAAGTAAGTTAAAAAGGTGTAATACCATGTTTTCGATCAATATTCAACATAGTTTCAAAATACCTTATTGCACAGAAGTAATGATTTTAGTGTTTGTTTTCAGATATAACTTAAAGAAATAATATCGATTGAATTATATATTATGGTGCAAAATTCAGAGAGAAAAAAAAATGTATGAATTCTTTTCATCTTTTGTCCCTGCAACTAAAAGCCATCGTAAATTCCAAAGCTTATATATACAATATATTACACAAATAGATTCCAACTTCTTATGAACACAATAGTGGTGTTATTTTGTGCGGATTTTACTAAAATTCTTAAAAATCTAAAGGAAGAAAATATTTATCGAGTTCGTTAATGACCAAAACTGGACTAAGGTGGTAAAAATAGAAAGGACTTTTTCAAAAGCAGAAAATTCGCTTTTGCTCTCTTATTACAAGGATACACCATCCTTTTGAATTTATTAAAATGTTGAGAGACAAAGAATATTTTTATTAGGCCAAAATCTATGTTTTGAGCTATGGGGCTAAAGGAGAAAAAAATATCTCAGCTTCGTTATTTATTAGTAAAAGTGGATCAAACTTGTTTATGTTAAAATGAATCAGTTGAATAAAGCGTGCAGTTTTTAGAGACCTTTTAAGGTCAGATTAAGTTTGGCCAGTCTAGTTCCTGAAACACTCTTTATGACAAGTTTCGAGAAATAGCAGGTAGATGCTGTTGCAATGTAACTCACTCTGCAGATTTCAACCCAACCCACAACTCGGTAACACACTTAAATTTAGTGTAATTTAAAAATTGTTTTAGAAATTATAATCTATAAAGAAGAGAAATAAACAATAGATAAATAGTAACTACTTGCTGTACAAAGTAGAGATGCAACTTAAAAAATACCAAAACTCATTCGTCCCATCTGCTATTGCTTCTTCTGAATCAAGTGGTAAACATAGACAACTACACTTCATTCTTTAATAGTAAATAAAATGTGACTTACTATGGTAAGCTTTCTCTAGCCAGCTGTAAAATACAACAAGATGTACAAACATTTACCCACCAATAAACAATTTGAAGTTTTTTCCGTATCCAGATAGCACTGATAAGTGATACCAACCTTTCAATTCTCATAACAAGCCACAACCAGGGTTGCCTGCCAGCGAACAAAAAATCACTTGATTTTATTGATTTTTTTGGTTAATTTAAATTGTTTTTCAATAATCTAGCGATTTGTGTCCTTATTTAGTGTTTTTTTGTCTAGGCAAAATAAAGAATCACAAGAAATAGTGAAAAATCACTAGGGGTGGCAACCCTGGCCACAACACTGTCGTCACCGTCTAACCTATTTGCATCTGGTTTACCCTCCACTAAGTTTTTTCTCACTTCACAGAAACGTTTCAGTCTTGCGTTCATAACACAGACTGTTTATGAATAATGTTACTTTGTATGATGAAATTTGAAAACGATGGATATTTATAAGTTTTTCTTTCTTTAAAATAAATTAATATTAACCAATTTTATAATTTAGTAAGGAGTCTTGAAATTTTTTTTTTTGGGGGGGGGAGGAGGGCGATCGCCCCTCGGATCCGTGCTTGCACCAAAGACTCATGCTCAGGGATCTTATTAATTAAGATTAATTGATTTCATCCTTCTAATAGACGAACAGATTTATAGTATGCAGAATTAAGTTAAAAAAAATACCTTGGATCTTGTGTGTAAGTTCATCTCAACCTACCACAACATAAACTTTAATTATTTTATATTTACGAAAAGAATGTCGAACGTCATATAAACCGATTTTCCAGAATTTTGTGGTACAGGAATCTTGCCTTATTTATCACAAAACGGAAAAGCCTTGGTAAATAAATCTACCAGTTTGTGCAGCAGCTTTGCCACCTGTAGCAGGAAAATGCTATTTTATCACTATTTCATTATGTGTAGCATGTGCTACACCGAGTGTAGCACCTTTAATTTTAGTATTATTTATCATGTGTAACTCCTGCTAAATTTAATGAAGACATATAAAATGCGATTTCCTGATGTGTCTCACATCAAAATATATGTCAGAACATTTCTTATGCATGACAATAATCTAAATACATTTAAATACGAAATATGCATTTTCCCATTCGGTGCTTTGATCAGCTCAGGATACCTATTCATTCCTTTACATTAAAAAGATACCAAAGTGTTAGGTAATGGCAACGCCTTTACCTCAAACATACGACAAAACACACACAGTTGCTGAAACAAATTGTAGGAACAAAAGATGTATTTAATGTGCTTATTTGACAGGCAAACAAAACGATATGACTTGAAATCGATAATCTTTAAAGTGAGAAATCTTGTGGTTTTTTTTCTATAATAAGAAAACTCAAAGGTTTTTTAGGTTTAAAGGTTAATATATTTCTATGATGGGCCTTGATTCTCTATTCCACCAATAACAAAGTAAAATAATTTTTAACTCTAGGCCTACCTTTGAATGAATAAAGAATCTTGGATTTTAATAGATATTGAGAAAATTCGTAGTATAAATAAGCAAATCGGTATTTTTCAACATTTTTCTTTACACCAAATTCAAAGTAGACAGTTATATACATAAAAAACTGGATTTAATTGCAAAATTCAGGATGTTTTTTTTTTACTTTATCACGAGAACTATAGGAGAAGACATCAAGACATATTGAAGCTTAATACACGGTATTCAAAACTAACAGAGAATAAAACCTGAATAATGTGGCTGAAACAAATTTGAGGAACAAAATATGTATTTATTTGACAGAAATACAAACAAAATTAAAAGTAATTCTTTACAGTAACATTAAATTAATCGAATAGGCAGACTTAGGAAGGAAATCGGTGATTTTTGTAGATTTATTGTCCCAGAAAATTCAGATAAAGAAATAATTATATCAAAATACAACGGTATATGTAATTACAACATATTTTTCTAACACTCGACATGTGAGGGTGACGGTCACGATCCTCTGAAGACACGAGTTTACCAGTAGGCAAGCGGCTACCAATAGGGCAGAGTATTTTTCAAGCTTATTTTTGAGCAGTACTGCTTTTTTTTGTATATATCTTCATATTTTTTTTACTGTCCAGAATATTCATAAGTATTCAAATCTTAATTTTATTTATAAGGGATAACAGATTATGAATTGGAAAATCAAGAAATTCTTAATTTTTCAAAATTAATTTTGGCAAAATAATAAAAATTTTCTGTAATATTCAGGATGCATTTTTTAACACGAAACCAATGGGAGTGAGGGAGGAGTATTATACCATAATGAAGCAGAAGTGTAATATACAGGATTCTAGAACAACAAGAAAACTTGTAGAATTTGGTTTGGTTTCCCCATCTTGGGGAAACTTTGAATAAATTTATTCGACGGAAAACTAACAACATATTCACGAGAACTAACAATTTGACACAACGGCACTGTTCACGTCACCTGCCAATGTTTTATTTTCACCGTTTCCATTACAAGTACACATTTATGGACTTGATTCAGCTTATAAAAAGCAACGTAAAATTTAATCAGAAATTTTTGAATTTGTTCAATATCATCCATCAAAATACTTAATTAAATTAATGAGAATAAAAAGTCATCTACACTTGCGAGCAATCCAGCAATTACTATGGCCAGTAGATTTTGGGGAAGAGTGCTGACCCTTAATTGCGTCTCAGGCACATAAATTACTATGGGACATAAAGAGTTCTCCCGGTCTTATTTTCAGCCCTTCTCATCCTTGTTTTTGTGTTTTTTTTGGAATATGCCTATCCTTCATTGACTTAAATAAGAAGAAAACTTTTTCCAAGTCAAAGTAAAAGACAACATTAAAAATTAAAACAATTTTTTTTTCTATATATGAATGGGTTTGACTCAGTCTCAATCCCTCGCTCTTCACGTTAAAGTTCTCAGGACTTTTAAAAAAAACCTTCTGATTCTAATCGAAGGACCCTTATGTTTCATGAGTCGTTCTTAAGGAACTGGGACAGAAGGTCAAACTTTAGCGTAAACAGCGAAGCATTGAGAAGGAATTAGACTGTCTCATATACAGAATAATTTCTGTTCTTGTAAGTTTTAATATTTGTCATTATTTTAAGTTGATATAACTTGTCTTTTGTTGGATTAATGCTTGATCATTTCTTCAAATAATAGCTGGAAATCCAATTCCGTCTTTCGTGGAAAATAAAATATTCCACAGGGGTAATTCGAGGCTAATTAGAGTAATGGACATTTAGTCACTGTGAGAGCCAAAGCTGGTCTGGTCTGGTTCTATCTGGAAATCAACTATGCTGAACAAAATGGCTATCTCAAAATTTGGATTGGATGTGTTTGGGGGAATGATGGGCGTGGAGGAGGGGGCTAGTTGCCCTCCAATCGCTTTCGACTATTGAAAAGGGTACTAGCGCTTTGAATTTTCAATCGATTGAGCCTGTTTTGAAGTTTTTACAACAACGCCTTCTATAAAAACCTCACATGCCCCCAGGGCAAAACTTAAAACCCTTGCCCTGAGGGTTGTGGGGGAGTGTCCTCTTCAAAAACAAATTTTCTCTCTGGAAATCAACTACGCTGACCGAAATGGCTGTCTAAAAAATTTGATTGGATGTGTTTGGAGGAATGATGGGCGTGGGGTGGGGGCTAGTTGCCCTCCAATCACTTTCGACTATTGAAAAGGGTACTAGCCCTTTGAATTTCCAATGGAATGAGCCTGTTTTGAAGTTTCTATGACAAAACCTTCTTTAAAAACCTAATATGCCTCAGGGTATAACATAAAACCCTTGCCCTGAGGGTTGTGGAGAGTGTCCTCGTTGAAAATATATTTTCTATCTGGAAATCAAGTATGCTGAAAAAATGGCTATGCGAAAACTTTGATTGGATGTGTTTGGGGGAATGATGGGCGTGGGGGGCCTAATTGCCCTCCAATCACTTTCGACTATTAAAAAGGGCAATAGTCCTTTGAATTTCCAATCGAATGAGCCTTTTTTGAAGTTTCTAAGACAACACCTTAAACAAAAAACTTATATGCCCCCAGGGCATAACTTAAAACTCCTGCCCCGAGGGTTGTGGGGGAGTGTCCTCCACAAAAATATATTTTCTATTTGGAAATAAACTACGCTGAACAAAATGGCTATCTAAAAATTTTGTTTGGTTGTATTTGGGGGAATGCGGGGCGTGGGGGGGGGGGTAGTTGCCCTCCAATCACTTTTGACTATTAAAAAAGGCACTAGCCCTTTGAATTTTCAATCAAATGAGCCTTTTTTGAAGTTTCTACGCTTACGCCTTCTATAAAAACCTTATATGCCCTCTTCGAAAACATATTTTCTATCTGGAAATCAAGTATGCTGAAAAAAATGGCTATGTGAACATTTTGATTGGATGTGTTTGCGGGAATGATGGGCCTGGGGGGGCCTAGTTGCCCTCCAATCACTTTTGACTATTAAAAAGGGCACTAGCCCTTTGAATTTCCAATCAAATTAGCATTTTTTGAAGTTTCTACAACAACACTTACTATAAAAAACTTATATGCCACCAGGGCATAACTTAAAATCCTTGCCCCGAGGGTTGTTGGGGAGTGTCCTCCACAAAAAGATATTTTCTATCTGGAAATCAACTATGCTGAACAAAATGGCTATCTCAAAATTTTGATTGGTTGTATTTGGGGGAATGATGGGCGTGGGGGGGGGGCTAGTTGCCCTCCAATCACTTTCGACTGTTAAAAAAGGCACTAGCCCTTTGAATTTCCAATCAAATTAGCCTTTTTTGAAGTTTCTACGCCAACGCCTTCTATAAAAACCTTAAATGCCACCAGGGCATAACTGAAAACCCTTGCCCTTTGGGTTATGGGGGAGTGTCCTCCACAAAAAGGTATTTTCTATCTGGAAATCAACTACGCTAAACGAAAATGGCTATCTCAAAATGTTGATTGGACGTATTTGGGGGAATGATGGGCGTGGGGGGCGTAGTTGCCCTCCAATCACTTTCGAATATTAAAAAGGGCATTAGCCACTCCAATTTTCAATCGAATGAGCCCTTTTCGAAGTTTCTATGACGACTCCTTCGATACGAAGTGCCTGGGTATGGAGAAAAAAAAACAACACATTTTGCCTACATCGTTCTTTACTTAGGCAGCGCTAGCGCGCTGCCTATGAAATCCAAACTGTGCAGGTGAAATGAGGCTTCTTCCGAGAAGTTGCCCTCCAATCACTTTCAGCTATTAAAAAGGCCACTAGCCCTTTGAATTTCCAGCTGAATGAGCTTTTATTGAAGTTTCTACGACAATACCTTCTTTAAAAACCTAATATACCCCCAGGGCATAACTTAAAACCCTTGCCCTGAGGGATGTGGGGGAGTGTTCTCCTCAAAAACAAATTTTCTATCTGGAAATCAACTATGCTGAACAAAATGGCTATATCAAAATTTTTATCGGATGTGTTTGGGGGAAGGTAGGGCGTAGGGGAGGGGGCTAGTTGCCCTCCAATCACTTTTGACTATTAAAAAGGGTACTAGCGCTTTGAATTTCCAATCAAATGAGCCTGTTTAGAAGTTTCTACGACCATGCATTCTATAAAAACCTCATATGCCCCCAGGTTATAACTTAAAACCCTTGCCCTGAGGGTTGTGGGGAGTGTCCTCCTCGAAAACATATTTTCTATCTCGAAATCAAGTAGGCCTACGCTGAAAAAAATGGCTATCTGAAAATTTTGATTGGATGTGCTTTGGGGAACGATGGGCGTGGAGGTAGGGGCTAGTTGCCTATCTGTAAATCAACTACGCTGAACAAAATGGCTATCTCAAAATTTTAATTGGACGTATTTGGGGGAATAATGGGCGTGGGGGTGTAGTTGCCTTCCAATCACTTTTGACTATTAAAAAGGGCACTAGCCACTCCAATTCCCAATCGAATGAGCCCTTTTTGAAGTTCCTGCGACGACTCCTTCAATACGAAGTGCCCGGGTATGGAGAAAAAACAAAAAAACAACACATTGTGCCATTGTTTCCATTCTAGGGATTTCCCCCCTAAAATGGGGATTTTTAAGGTCTTTTAGGGGTGAACTTTTTCATTTAGGGATTTGGGGATTTTTACAAGTATTCTGGTTTTTTTAGGGAATTTCTAGGGTTTCGGCTCTAGAAAATCCTCTTCTGACCCAAAAAAGGAAAAATGGGACGGAATTAGTTTTCCGTCCCATTTTTCCAGAAATTCTGGACGCGCTATAAAGGGAGTTAAGGATCTTTTGCGCAGTCGAATCGGAAGTGCGTTATGGCGTTATGTTGAAATGCTTGCCTATGCTGGAGAGAGCCTTCTAAGAGATCCTAATCCGACGACAGCAACAACTTAATTGACCTAGAAGTCAAGAGAAGAGGGGTTGAAATTCGTAAAAAAAATGCATTGAGTGGTATATTCACTGTTTTATAATAATATATGTATATAATTTGTATAATTATTTTTCAAAATTATCATAATTAATTGAATCATTCTAACTTAGCAATTAACAAAGAAATAAAAAAAAATGCACCTGAAAAAATCAGTACTTTCATCAGCCTTGTGCAAAAATTTAACTGCAGCCTCAAACAACTTGATTTTGCAACCTTGACAAGATGAACCTGCTGACATTTTGATTATAATGTATTGAATATCTTTAAATTTGAGTTTTGGTAAAAGCCAGTCTCCTTTTGGCAGATTATGAAAATCTGTACTGCCAATCTGCAAATTTTATTTCAATGGAGACTTCTTTTCTTGAGACTTCCAAAATTCTTTTAACACTACTAATCATTTAAAGAAAACCTGGTAAAGGTGCAGACTAGGGACCCCTGCAGTCAAAGGTGCAGAGGTACTGCTCAATTTAACCAGGACTTGCAGTAAGAAATTAATTGTTTATATCCTGCTTCTACTGGACAGCCCTCTGCACCTTTAGAGCCCTGTTAGAGCCCAATAGACCAAATAATATATAGTAAGAAATAAGATATTTTTATCAGGAGTCCTTTTTCTGCACCTTTACTGAAAACTTGGTTAGCCTCCCTACCTCTGCTTCTTGATCATTGAACTGCAATCAATAGCGCCCACTAATGACACCAACAATTTTAAAAAGTTTGGGATACCAGGTTATCTGTCACCTTTTACTATTCATTTCAAACATTCTGTTCTTTCCATAGGATCATGACTTTCTTGTCAATAAGGAATATTTTCATTTACAACATGATTAGTTTAAGGTGATTGAAAGCCAGTAGATACTTATTGATCGCCCTTGCCTGCTGTACTATATAACTGTAAAGTTGTCATATGAAACTAAGTTACATGACTTTACTTAAAAAATGAACTTCAGAAAATACAGAATGGAACAGCTACTATATGTAAAAAGCTACCAAAAATTTCAGTCTCTTTTGTTCCTTAGAGATTCTTTTTATAGATGTTTCCACAGCGCCAAAGGGATAAAGGCCTGTTTTGTTGTATATAGCTATTTTTATAGTGAGACAGCCTTGCTTGTTTAGCCTGCCTGCCTGCCAAGTGAAAGGCTGAGATACTATGCAATATTGATTTAGCATAGTTTATTTGTCATTGGAACTAAACTTAGCTTAATTTAACAGGGTGGCCCATAATCATAAGTCACCATAAATAGAAAAAACAATTATGTTTTTATCAGAAATAATTCATAACATGATCTGGACTGTTACCATTATGTTGGAAACACATTTCAATATGTTTCTCCCAATCTTAATGAACATAAATGAGCAAACCAATGATCTGCTGCAAAAAAAAAAATAAGCATGTGTTCTATTTATGGTGACTTTTTTATTCCTACTCAACTTTTACTCAAAGGACAGTAAAAGGAGTATGATTTGCTATGGAGCAAGGGGGATTGCTCGTCTAGGATATGGTGGTCAAAATAAACAAAATATAAAATTTATATGGGTGTATTAGTGTATTCAGTTGTAGTAGGGTCACACTGCTAATCACACCAACGTTAACAGTGCATGAAAGATATGTTTTATTTAGTTTCCGAGATTGTATCCCTGATGCCTGATATTTTTCCGATTAGTATGGGAGATAGCATTAGTGAAGAATCCAACTCTAGTGTTTTACCCTCCCCAAATTATACAACTCCTCCAAAGAAAAAACAGAAGAAACGTGAATCTGAACAAAGTTCTACCACTCAGATTCAGTACTCCCAAAAGTTTGTTGACTCATGGATGAGTGACTCGCAATTGAAGGGAGGGTTAAAAAAAAGGAACTCATATCTTAGATATTGTGGAGTATGCAATACTGATCTCAAGCTAGGAAAAAGCGGAAAATCAGAGCTTATAAAGCACTCCAACGCAAAGAAGCATAAGTCAAACATTGAAGCACAAGGGTCCACTTCAAATACTCTTGATCACTTTTTGCAAGGGGGATTCACTGACCAGACAAAGCTTCTTGAGGCCAGAATCTGCACTTTTCTACTTGAACATGACTTGGCTATTTCTAAGGTCGAGCATTTCGTAGCTTTTTAAAAAAAAATTGCCTTCAAAGCAAGTAGTGGAGAATGTGCAGCTCAAGAAATAAAAAACTACCAATGTTATACGAACAGGACAAAGTGGTTTTTATGAAGATCGTTTGATTGAAATCTTACGGAATCGCTGCTTCTCGATCATTATTGATGAGTCCACTGATGTATCTTCTAAGAAGCTTCTAGCAGTTGGAGTAATATTTTGCAATGATGACCTCTCAGTTGAAGTTGACTTACTCGACATAGTTGAGTGTCCTGACTCTTAAGCAAAGGCGATATTTGACGAGCTGAAGAAGTGCATAATAGAAACACACAAGCTTCCCCCTGCAAATTTTATGGGGTTTTGCTCTGAAACTAAAAATTCTATGATGGGAGCTAATCAAAGCGTTTCGTCCATGATAAAACGAGTGTTCCCGTGGGTAGTCATAGTGAAATGTTCTTGCCACATTGCTCATCTTGTTGCTTCATATGCATGCAAGAAACTGCCAAAATCCATGGAAGACATATGTCGCTCCATATATAGTCACTCAACACATAGTCACAAGAGGCAACATGCTTTCCTTGAATTTCAAAAGTTTTACCAAGTCGACATGCATAGGATTCTGCAGGCAGGGCAGACTCGATGGTTTTCAGTCAAAGCTGCTGTGGACAGAATTTTGGAACAATGTGATGCTCTTAGTGCCTATTATAGACTTCTACTAGTTGAGGATCCAACAAAGTTCAATGAGCTCGTATACACAAATCTGAACCCAGTCATGAAGTGTATGTTTGAATTTGTTGCCTTTGCATTGGGATTGCTTACTGAATTCAATGTAGCTTTTCAAGCTGACAAACCACTATTTTATTGCCTGAAATTAGAGACTGAATCTCTTATCAAGGAAATGTCTTTGAGCTTCATGAAGAAGGACTATGTGAAGTCAGCAAATGCATTCCAAATTAATGTGAATGACCCAAGTGTTTACCTTCCCCTCGAAAATATGCCAAAAGGGCAGGACTCTCTCTTGACACTAAAATCAGATCCTGGTGTGCCCCATGATGCAGTTGAAAAGATCCTTAGAGCTGCACAATCTTTTTACATAGAAGCTGTACAGCAGATCCAAACTCGATTTCGTTTTGATGATGACATTTACAAATATGCAGAAATGGTTGACCCTGTATCAGCTCAGTCACTACGGCCTGGTTCTCTCCAACCCTTTGTTCGAAAGTATGAGAAAGAATCATGGAATGGAAACAAAATCGAACAAGAGTGGAGGAAGCAAAGTCTCACCAATGTTGAAAATATTGAAAATATGGATGCGGTTACCTACTGGCGTTTTTTTTTTTTTAGAAGAAAAACTCCGCCGGAATCAAGGTATACGCAAATCTAAAATTGGCAGTAATTTTTGTGTTTACTCTTCCTTTCTCCAATGTTGTCGTCGAAAGGTTTTTTAGTGAAGCAAAAATCATAAAGACAGACAGACGGAACTTGCTTAAAACGGAAACATTACATGGAATTCTGAAAACAAAATATGGTATGAAGCAGGCCCAAGAAAGTGCCACATGCATTCGCGGAGACGAGCAGCTACTGCTGCACATGAAAAGAGTCAAGGCTTCAGCTACCATCGGAAAAAAGGATGAAGGTGTTGAATCTGATTTTGACTAAAAATAGATTTTTTTTTTTTTTTTTTAATCAATATAACTGGATTCTGAGGCAACTAACGGATTGTTCACATACTGTAATAACTAGTGTGACCTTACAGCCCAAATTACCAAAAATAACCATATAAAATAATTATTGATTTGTTTTGACCACCATGTCCATGTGCTGACTCAACCAATTAAGCATTTTAATTAGTCATCTGTAACAGAAAATAGAATTCAAATATATTTCTCTTACTTGTCTTACTACACCCTATACGCCTTACGATGCCTTGTTGCACCTTACTACACGAATGTGAACAATTCCTAAGTATTGTTTTATTTTTTACCTTTTCTGTATTACTCAAAGTACATCTCAAGCAACTTTCTATCCTTAAAGTTCATATTTTCGTCATATTTTGACAGATCTGTTGACTGATATCTTTTTCTTTTTTTTCAAACATTTTTATTAACATAAACACAAGTCAATATGAAAACAAGTCAAAGCAAAAATAATGCTTGAAAAAGCGACCATTTGGATATCATTCATGCGAATCCATCCAATGGGGGTGTTGCAAAAGTAGTAATAAAGAATAAAAAAATAATGGCAAAGAAAAATAAGTAAATAACATGTCTTCATATGGTCCAGAATCCGAAATCTGGCACCGGAATCTATCAATCAAAACCGAACTTAGGAACATATTTTGGTACAAGTAAATGGTCCTAAGTTGCAAAATAAGTCGTCTTGAACAAATACTATTAAAAGTCGTCATAGCAAGGCCTTACTACTGATTCGGAAAGAAGTTAGAAACTGGGGGAACCTGTAGGGATTTAGGTATTGAAAATGGGGGATTTCTAGGGATTTTCCACCAGCCTTTTGGGGATTTAAAAAAATATGAAGTGGAAACACTGTATTGTGCCCACATCGTTCTTTACTTTATGAC
>NC_142810.1:2921518-2940355 GCF_049724085.1 Artemia sp. Qi Xiang Cuo
GACCAAACAATTTTGCTCTTTATTTCATCACAGTCATCAAACAGTTCGTAGTAACGAACTGTAAGAAAGGAGCGAACCGGCTCAATAGTAACCAAAACTCTAAAAACCGGAATTTTGATACCAATAGATACATCAATAGAATCAGATTATTAAGCTGATTTCAAATATTTGATTTTCATTAAGTTTAGCCTTACTCATCAAAAAGTACTTGCCTCAGAAAATTAGCCTTATTTTCGAAAAAGGGGTAAACAACCCTTAAAAGTCATAGGACTTTAATAAAACTCACACCATCACATTAAACGTATCAAAGAACCCTAGGATAGATGTTTCAAGCTCCTATCTGCAAAAATGTGGAATTTTGTATTTTTTGCTATAAGAAAGATCACGGATGCGTGTTTATCCTGTTTGTTAATCCGTGTATAACACGGATTTGTTTTTTTTTTTGTTTTTTTTTTTTCCAGGGGTGATTTTATCGATCCAACAGTCCTAGAATATCTTGAGAGGGCTCATCCGAACAGAAATTAAAAGTTCTAGTGCCCTTCTCAAGTGACCAAAAAATGGAGGGCAACTTAGCCCCCTCCCACGCTCATTTTTTTTCCCGAAGTCACCCAATAAAAATTTGAGATAACCATTTTGCTCAGCACAGTCGAAAATCTAATAAATATATCTTTGAGGATGACTAAATCTCCCACAGTTCCCGGGGGAAGGGCTGCAAGTAATGAACTTTGCCCATTGTTTAGATCACAGTTTATATAATTAGCAGTATGATCATTCTCTATCCCACCCATTATAAAAACCCGGACCGGGGTGCGAGTGCTCCGGAGAACGTATTTGCAGATATAAACATAGGCGAAGTCAGATTAGCGGGAATGCTGGTTAGTCTGTTTCCGATTGTTTCCATCAAAGTGCATTGAAACAATCGGAAACAGACTAACCAGCATCCTCGCTAATGCAGAAATAAGTGGGGGGAGCTTTTTGTTCGCACCGAGAACGAAGACCAGAAATGATCTGCGATAAGCTTACTGGTATATTCTGTCTACTGTGGTATAGATATAGTATTGGTTAATGGGAAGTATACAGACGTTTCAGAAGGGAGATTTTTCTAGTGGGGGGGAAGGTTCGGAGGAGGGGGTTACGGGGAGGATATTTTCATGAAAGATTTTTCCTTGGGGGAAGGGACATTTTTATGAAGGGGGCGCCGGATTCCCCAACATTATTTAAAAAACGATCAGAAATTAAATAAAAAAACAGTTTCTTTTAACTGAAAGTAAGGAGCAACATTAAAACTTAAAATGAAGAGAAACTATTACGTATATAAGGGGTTTTGCCCCCTAGTCAATACCTCGCTCTTTATGCTAAAGTTTTTTAGTAATTTTAAAACAGCTATCTATTCTAATTAACCGGCCTTTGTGATTCGAACCAAATTCAAACTTTAAAATTCGAATTAATTCAAATCTTGAATTCAATTAATTCAAATTCGAACAAAACGAGCATTAATTCAATTTGAACTATTCGAGCGAATAATTCAAATTCGAACAAGACTTAAAACGAGCAGAAAATATTCCGTATATGAAAGGGACTGTCCCCTCCTCAACACCTCGCTCTTTACGCTAAAGTTTGACTCTAGTCTCAAACTTTATTTTTTGAAATAATAGAAAACTTTAGCGTAATGAGCGAGGCGTTGAGGAGGGGACAGCCCCTTTCATATACGGAATAGTTTCTGCTCGTTTTTTTAAGTTTTAATGTCGCTCCTTACTTTCTTTTTTTAATTTAATTTCTGAACGTTTTTGAATTAATGCAGCTATGATTTTGGCTCACCGTACATGAATAATTAAAACGAAATTTGCATATTAGTTTACTTTTTTTGGCTGAATGGCTTTCTCAAAATTTTGTTCTGACGTAACTTACGAATTAACTTACGTAACAAACTTCTATATTAGCATGTTTCTATTACGTATATTAGGGAGTTTGCCCCCTAGTCAATACCTCGCTATTTACGCTAAAGTTCGAATTTTGTTTGAATCAGAATAAAAAATAAACGGAAAAGGCAGAATTGAAATAGAAACGAAAAAAAAAAACGACAGGAGTCGGTTACTCCTTTTCTGTTTTGATCTGGGCAAGGTAAGCAGGTAGGGTGTGCTAAAGTATAGGATAGCTAGCCCAAACCCTCATTGTACTTTCTGGCTGAAGGGCCATGAAACAGAGATCAGCACCGCCGGTTTGAACCTCACGGGTCTAGTGCCATCATACTTACTTACTCTAAATTCTAGCAGATCTGTTCCTGATTATGGTTTCTTGTTAAAGAAGAAAGGAACCAAATTCCCTGTTGCAGCTACTTGAGCAAAGCTTATATTATTTCTATTTTCCCTTGAAAGGTTCTTCTATAACCTTGTCGTGTCTAAAATATTAGAAAAGGAGCTCATCTCACGATAAAAAGTCTCTGGTGATCAAAATTAGCTATTCCCTGCCGTGATAGGAGTAAGGTAATTAGGAAAGATGTGGGGCACAATTTAACCTTTCATATTTTAATATGAAAGGTTCTTTTGTAACTTGATATTGAAATTTTGTCCAAAGTCTGAATTACAATCCAGTATTAAGCAGAAAAATTGAAAAAGCGGGAAACTATATATTTACAGTTACTGATATTAAATTTCATCAGGGAGATATTCAATTTTCAGGGGGCTAGTACCCCACATAATATTTTGGTTTGGCCTGGCCACTATTTGAAAAATGATTATAAATCAAAGAAAAAAGTCTTTTAAACTAAAAGTAAGGAGCAACAGTAAAACCTAAAATGAATCGAAATTATTCCGCATATGAGGGGGCTGTCCCCTTGTTAACCTCTCGCATTTTACTCTACAGTTTGAACTTGAAATCCTAATTCTATGCTTTATATGCTACGCTTTACTCCAATTATATCCAATTATATGCTATGCTTTATTCTCCGCCCTCCCCCTAATCCCCCCTAATATAGCCCAAATTTGTTTCTGAACTATTATTTTTTCATACTATTTTATTCTATTTCATTAGTATTAACCAAACTTGACTTCTTTCGTGTGCAGCATATTATGCATTAGTACCCAAAATTGCTTTCAGCTTCACAACTTTGCTCAATCCCAATTTATAAGGTTTTAAAGATATGAAAATATATTTACTAAATTTAAAAAAAAAATCTGACATGGCTTAAAATTCTACTCAAATAATAGGAATTACATTTTCAGAACTAAACCCAGAGAAAAAGAAACTGATAACTGAAAATTAAGGTGAAATGTTGTTTTGTCTAAATTTCAATACCTGTCATGTAGACAAATTTCAGGACCCTCTAGAGGGAGGAGTGGATGTAGGTACTTCAAAATACCTTCTGGGGACATGCTTTACCCTATTGATCCATCCCTGGAAGTTTCATTTTCCTAACCTAATCCCTTTCCAAGATAGCCAAAAGTATAGCTAAAGTAGAATTTTTCACCTGACCAAAATACCAACTAAATACTCAAATAAAATGTAGCTACAATTTATTTTCCAACCCAGCCAAAGCAAATTGTCTGGTATAAAGTAGTTGCTTGACCAGTTTCTTGTATCATGCTTGCATCATTCGCGGTTGAAAATCCGGCAGATCAGGCAGTACTTTAAGCAGTAGACCTGCCTTTCCACAATTGTGAAAATTCGTGGTTTTCACCATGAATCCCTACTTTTCATCAACTTCAAGGTTTCAAACAGTTCGTTGTAACGAACTGTAAGTACGGAGCGACCCGGCTCAATTGTAACTGAAACTTCAAAAAACCCATTTTTGATACTAATAGATACATCAAAAGAACAGATTTTAATGCTGATTTAAATTATATAAGTTTCATCAAGTTTTGTTTTACCCATCAAAAGTTCCTGAAAAAATTTGCCTGAAAAAAGGAGGAAACTGAAAATCACACCATCAGATCCAGCATATCAGAGAACCCGACTGTAGAGGTTTCAAGCGCCTATCTGCAAAAATGTGGAATTTTGTATTTTTGCCAGAAGAAAGGTCACGGATGCATGTTTATTTGTTTGTTGTTTTTTTTGCTCAGGGGTGATCGTTAGACCCAGTAGTCCTAGAATATTGTGGGAGGGCTCATTAGAACGAAAGTTGAAATTTCTAGTACCCTTTTTATGTGACAAAACGGAGGTTTACTAGGCCCCCTCCCACGCTAATTTTTTCCCAAAGTGACCCAATCAAAACTTTGAGATAGCCATTTTGTTCAGCATGGTCGAAAAATATGTCTTTTAGGATGACTTAATCCCCCAAAGTCCCCGGGGGGAGGGCTGAAAGTTATGAACTTTACCCAATGTTTTCATACAGCAATGGTTATTGGGAAGTATACAGACATTTTCAGAGGGAATTTTTTTCTGGTTGAGGGGGGGAGGGGGGTCGGAGTTTATGTGGGAGGATGTTCCCATGGAGGAAGGGACATTGCTATTAGGGGGGGTGCCGGATTTCCCAGAATTATATTTAAAAAAATGATCAGAAATTAAATAAAAAAACAAAGTTTTTCAACTGAAAGTAAGGAGCAACATCAAAACTTATAACAAATAACGCCTCGCTCTTTAAGCTAAAGTTGTTTATTGTTTTAAAAAATAGAGTAGTTGTGAGAAAGAGTAACTTTAGCTTAAAAGCGAGGTGTTGAGGAGGGGACAGCCCCTTTCATATACGGATTAATTTCTATTCGTTTTAAGTTTTGATGTTGCTCCTTACTTTCAGTTGAAAAACTTGTTTTTTATTTAATTATTGAGGAAAAAATTAGAATACAGACACTGATTCAGGTTGGCTGCTTTACAAGTTTCAGCAAATGACCTCTGGTTCTGAAACTAGGATCAACAACAGTACACAATACAGGGGGATTCTTGAATTTCATCAGTTGATAGGTTAGGATGACATCATCTCTTCTTCTTCTGAAAATAATTGTTGAGATTTTCAATTTAATACGCGCTCTCATTCAATCGCCTGACATTCTGTTCATCAAAGTTTTTATATTAAGTCTATCTGTATTAGAACACAATTATACGCTTATGAAGGGGGGTGAATTCCCTTCAAAGAAAGTCCAAAAGAGCTCCCTCCTATTATTGAAAACAGTGGTTCAAAAATAGTTTTCTCCTAGCTAGCCCGCTCCCTCCGAGTAATCTGATACCCCAAAGCCTAGGACTCTGTGATTTAAAGATATTTTAATATTGGTTGTTGTGGAATATTGATTAGATTATTTTAATTCTATGCAGAAGGGGCTTCTGCTTTGACCTTAAAAAATTATACAAAAGTAAAAAAAAAAAAAAATAACTAGGAAATAATTTCATTTGTTCCTTATAAGTGTTTTTAACAATGAATTTCTACTAAACATCCAGGGAAGGTAGAAAAATCGAGTTTCAATGGGATTCAAGCTACTGAGGTTGAACCTGATTTTTTAATTATATATTTTATTTCTATTTTAGACTATTTTAGAATAGTTTTTTTTAGATTTTTGTATTTTAAGTTGGATTTCATTTTTCAGGTATGTGATAAAAACCGATAGAGATAGTTGACTTCTCTGATTTGCCATGCTTACGAAGTCTTACAAAGCCAATCACTTATCCTCCAAAGTCTTCAGTTTGTCATCACAATTTTGTTAGTAAAATGGTCGTAGACATCAAGCAACCGAGTACTTCAGGGGGGTATAGGAGACTTTCAGACAAGGAAGTAGAAGAAAAATCCTGCGAATCGAGTGGAATAGTGTCTGGACTTTCAATTACCCAAAACAAACCTGATGAAACAAATTTAGCTTCAGAGTCTCAGAACGGAACAGTTCGAAACCGATCTATAACTCGTTCGAGGACTCGACAGACTATCAGTTTCGAGTCCAAGGACTCGAAAATCTGTCCGAAGCCAACGCGTATCTCGTACTGATTCAAGCTCGAGAAGACCTGCAGCCAGAATGGTCAGGCCCGAATCAGCTGTGCCCATAGTAAACATAGACAAGTGAGTAAATGCTTCATTTTATACCTGCTTTCTTTACTAGTAGGCTTTGGCTGTTAATTCATTAGGTGAATATTACAGATAATGATAGACAAAAGCATTGAAATACATAATGAGCATTAATGGCCATCAGGTTAATCTATTAAGAATCAGGTTAATCTATTAAGAATGATAGTCAAGGCCGTTTCTAGGGCTGGGTTTGGGGGATTGAATGAATGAAACACGACTTTTGAAACACGAAGTTCTATTTTTTTTTTAATCCTAATTAAAAATAAACGTAAAAAAGCAGAAGTGAAATAGAAACGAAAAAAAAAAAAAAACAACAGAAGTCGGTTACTTATTTTGTGTTGGTTACTCCTTTTGCTGTAACATTCAAGATATTTTTAAGAAAGCAGTATCAAAAGCAATTAATATTAAATGTTTTCTCGTTTGTTACAACTCACGGCTAGTTGTATTCCGTCTTCACTCAAGAAAAAGAATTTTAATGGAACCCTTTGAAGTAATATCAAAGAGCAAGGATGAAAGCATACCCTTTCTAGTTATGGAGAAGTGTCAAAGGGGAGGAGAAATAGTGACAAAGAAAAAAGTGACAAAATTCAAACTTTAGAGTAAAGAGCTAGGTATTGAGGAGGGGACAGCTCCTTTCATATACGGAATAATTTCTGTTCGTGTTAAGTTTTAATGTCGCTCCTTACTTTCAGTTAAAAAAAACCTAGTTTTTTTTATATAATTTCCGAACGTTTTTGAATTATTGCAGCTTTGATTTTGGCTCGTGGTACATAAATAATTAAAACGAAATTTGCATATTAATTTTACTTTTTTGGCTAATTTTACTTATTTGAATAGAAATCAGTATGAAAAGACATTAAATTGCGTAAAAAGCAAAAAACTGATAATTGCAAAAATATTTGTTTATTTTAACAAGGGATTACAACAATTCAAAAACCTAAAAAAAGTTTGAAGCATAGTCGTATATGTCGTTGTTAGAAATTGAAGTAGCTTCAATAATCAAATATATTTTAACAGAATCAGTTTAAAAAGACATTAAATTGCGTAAACAGCAAAAAATAGGTAATTGAATAAATATTTGGATATATTTTGACAAAGGATTGCAACAATTCAAAAAACTTAAAAAAAAAGTTTGAAGCTTAGTAAAAATCGATGTTAGAAATCAGACTTGCTGTAATAATCAAATATCTCTGAATAGACACAAAAAGACATCAACTTGCGTAAAAAGCAAAAAACTGGTAATAACAAATATATTTGTATATAAATTTTAACAAGGGATTACAACAATTCAAACAATTTTTTAAATAAAACCAAAAGTTTGAAGCTTAGTAGAAATTATTGTTAGAAATCGGTATGTTGTAATAATCAAACATCTGAATAGACTTTAGTATGAAGAAACATTTAATTGTGTAAAGAGAAAAAAAAACTGTAATTACAAAAATATTTACATATGTTTTAACAAGGAATTACAACAATTCAAAAATCTTGAAAAATAAAACCAAAGGTTGAACAAACTAGAGAAATGTCGGAAAATTTTAGAAATAGTTTTTTTTGTAAGATAAAATCATCTCGCTACGTCATTAAGCTTACAGGTTTCAACGCAACCAGTTATTTATTGTCAGTAGGAAGGGCCAAAAAACGAAAAGGTTCAATTATTACAAATGATTATTCGCTGTTTGGCAAGGGATTGCAACAATTCAAAAACCTTAAAAAAGAAAACCCAAAGTTTCAAGCTGAGTACATATATATACATAATAATAAGTACATAATAATCAAATATCTTTGAACAGGCACAGTGTGAAAAGACATTATATTGTGTAAGAAACAAAAAACAGGTAATTGCAAAATTTTTGTACACATTTGAAAAAGAGATTACAATAATTCAAAAACCTTCAAATGAAAACCAAGAAACTGAAGCTTGGTAAAAATCGCTGTTAGAAATTGGATTTGCATTAATAATCAAATATCTTTAAAAAGATACCGCATGAAAAGACATTAAATTACGTGAAGAGTGAAAAACTGGTAATTGCAAAAACATTTGTATATATTTTAACAAGGGATTAAAACAATTCAAAAACCTTAAAAAAGAAAACAAAGTTTGAAGCCTTCTATATATCGTTGTTACAAATCGGACTTGCTTTAATAATAAAATATTTTAGAAAAGACAGTATGCAGTATGAAATCATTTAAATTGTATGCGGTTAAAAGACAAGCGCGGTGAAACTCCATGTGTAGAAGAATGCAGCGTCAAAAGACATTAAATGAAGTAAAAAACTGGAATTGCAAAAATATTTTTATATATTTTAACAAGGGATTGCAATAGTTCAAAAACCTTAAAAAAGAAAACCAAAGGTTTGAGGCTCAGTAGAAAATCGGTGTTAGAAATCGGTCTTGCTTCAATAATCAAATATCTTTGATAAGACAATCAGTTAACACCACCCATTACACTCCCCGAAACAGAAAACAGGTATTTGCAATTTTTTTTTACACATTTAAAAAAGAGATTACAATAATTCAAAAACCTTCAAAAGAAAACCAGAAACTGAAGCTTGGTAAAAATCGTTGTTAGAAATTGGATTTGCATTAAAAATCAAATATCTTTGAAAAGATGCCGTATGAAGACAGTAAATTACGTCTAGAGCAAAAAAATGGTAATTGCAAAATTATTTGTATAGATTTTAACAAGGGATTAAAACTATTCAAAAACCTTAAATAAGAAAATCAAAAGTTTGAAGCTTTGTAGATATCGTTGTTACAAATCGGACTTGCTTTAATAATAAAATATTTTTGAAAAGACTGCAGTATGAAAAGACAGCAAATTATATCAAATTGTATGCGGTTAAAAGACAACTGACAGTTGAAATCCATATGCAGAAGACTGCAGTATGAAAGGCATTAAATTAAGTAAAAAGTAAAAAAACTGTAATTGCAAATATATTTGTATGTATTTTATGAGGGGACTACAACAATTCAAAAACCGTAAAAAAGAAATCAAAATTTTGAAGATTAGTAGACAATATACAAATACCATTTCCTTTTCATATTCCAAAAACATTACCAAATTTCTATTGTTTTAAGCACATGGATTAACAAGTTGACGAGTTTTTAAATCGCTAGTTATTATTTAAACTGTAAAAATTGTGTGGTATTGAGGAATAATTTTAATGTTTTAATTAAAACTTACAAATTCCTGAAATCTTTGAAATTGGCTTATTTTTTTGTCATATAAATCAATTCGCTAGGTGATTAAGATTACAGATTTGAATGTGACCAGTTATAAAATGTCAGTAAGCAGGCCCAAAAAAACAATTTACAATTATTATTACATTATTACATAATACAATTATTATTAATAAAAATAACTTATAAGTACATTAATTGATTAATAGAAATTCGGTTGGAGGCTCGTCTTTCAGGTAAAAGCAAATTTTTGCTTGTCAAAGATTTGACAAATCAGCACCAATTGACATTTTTCGTAATTTAGAGTTAGATAAATAGTGGATGGCTGTCAGCTTTCCAATACCTGTTGATGACATCTGATGAATTATCGCATACATGTTTCCCAGCCTGCCTTATTCAAAACAACATGTACCCTCGTTTTCCATGCCTCAAGTAAATCCAGTTATTATTCCTATAGACTTGAATTTGTGGCTTACCCCATTTTGATTTTGTAGGGCAGAGTTGGAGGTCCTTTTTTATTTCAATTTCTATCAAACCTTTTACAACATTATGTTCAGCAAATATGCTGTAGCAAATTTTTATAGATATTAAGTATTTGATCAAATTATTTAGTCAATAAATATTTAGTTTGTTTAATTTAATATTACATCTAATAAATATTAGTAGATTTTTGGCTTCAGTCGCCTGCACAGAGGTTGGTAATCCTGCCCAGAGAGGTTATTATGTCGCCTGCACAGAGGTTATTATGAGGCATGAGGCAATGTTGTCTGTTATATAGACAGACCGTCTATACGGCTGGTAAATATCTAATTGCCAGAACAAGCAGGGCACCATCAAGTTATGGGCTTCCATTAGTAAAAGATACGGTTGTTTAATTTCTGATTGCAAGATCATGCAGAAAATTATCAAGTTATTAATGCGCTGCCGCTCCCACTATTAAAAAGAAACTCTAGGTACTGCCGATATTTTTAAAACTTGAATTTTACCTTTGGCACCCAAGCAAGAAACTGAATGTTAATCAAATTTCTCAGGCCTACGTCTTACATCTCTGTTGAAAATCTTTGTACTTGGTGAATTTATATAGCATTTATATAAATTTTTATTTTCTTTGTTTCTATTTCAGATGCCACCTGCCCACCAGCCCAACTCTCCATCTACCCTTAGTCTATTTGTTATTTATTTTCGTGATTTGATTTATAGAAGACGTCAGTTAAACTCAATTATTGGATATAAAACTATATACTACCTGGAACTACTAAAAGTAGCTGGACATAATCTCAGTATATACTCGAATATACTACCTATAATTACAAAAAGTTGCTAATTAGTCCTTAATATTCGATTCACAAAAACAAGAATCCGCCCCACCTACACTGTATGTAGACTTATTTTTAGCACAAATATTGAAAATTTGTAAAATTGTACGCGTATGAACTTATGGGCTGTAAAGACAATTAAGAAATTTAAGGGTTGTTCAGGCTGACTTTTTGTTTGAGGCTTTTTTCTATTTTTTTTTTATCGAAGATTTGTAGACATACCACCTCAGTCGATATAGTTGTTGATTCCAAAGTGTCTTATTTTGATGATTCTGTTTTAGAAGTTAATATAGCCTAAAATAGGCAAAAACTGTTTTTTGTATCAACTTTAAACTTCTATTCCTAATTCCCTGGAGCTAGGGAACCCAAACACACAATAGCTAGTTAAAAAACATCTGTTCCCCCAATAAAGGCCAATTTTTTCTTCCAAGCGGCTTGGAACAACTTACCTAAGCAAGTTCTTGGACAAAGGGGGTCATAGTGTATGAAAAAATGATTCAGCGACAAGGTCCATCTAAAAATCTTAGTTTTGACTTTTTGAACTTGTTATTGAATTCCTTGTTACAAAGACTATTTTGAAACTTTGAATGGCTTTATAAATAACGTTATTTTATATTCATGCACCTTCATTTTAACATTGTTATTTAAGGTAAGATTCTGGACAAAAATCAGATACCAACGAAACTAGTAATCCTATCCAAGACAAAAAAAAACTGAATCAACATTTTGAACTAAATCAAACAATTAAAGTATACCGATATGAAATTTGTCTTATTCCATTCAGCATTCCATATTTTTTGTCTACTTCAATATTAAGGCTCTCAACTTACTGACTCAGAGACGTCAGTTCTTGGAAATTAGGAGAGTTAAACGGTGTATGTGCAAATATGTATGTTTAAAACACATTTTTACAGTCCCCCTAAACAAATGAGGAGCTATTTTAAGACGCAGGTTCTGTTTTTCCCATTTTACTCACATGAGTTTGTTACGTCATAGTTTTAGCAATGGCTAAAACTGCCGCTCTTAGCAGCAATAGGTGTTGACTTAAAAAACGTATCCTCCACAAAAATATATTTGAGAAACGTAACATATATGTTGGCTTCTGACAGGTAAAAGTACGGATGATCCCCGTTATATTTCTACAGTAAATCGTAGTTTGACGCACTCGGTGGTTTACCACTTAATAAATCACTGGGACAGGACACTTCGGTTGAGCAAGACAGTTTAACTGTGGTAACTCAAAAGGTGCTATGAAACGCACATATATAATACACACTCCTTCTCTTTAATGCGTACTTTCAACTATAAGATAGAAAGTCTACCATTTAAAAGGATTTTCAACCTTGTTTAAACATGTTGAAAATGCAGGAATCTTAATTTTAATCTTCACCTTTACTAAACTTGGATTTAAGCTCCTCCTCCTAAAATGAATCAGATTCACCGATTGTGACCATCTCATTCTATCCAATTTGCTTCTAAAACAATTCACAAGTTTTTCGACTTTTCTATAACGTGCTATACTCTCTTTCTTCCTTCAAAGAAGCAGTAGAAATCTATGCCTTTGTATGCCAAAATGATTTTCCATTTCATTACCAGTGTTTGTTAGGTTATTACAATGCTAATGTTATCATTAGTACCTCTTCCTAAGAAGTCCGAAAACAGTGTTCAAGGTTTGTATAGTCACAATGAATTGTTTTTGTTAATATTTTGGCTAGGCTTCTTTTAGACGACAAGATAACCCTATTAATTTTTCAGTGCAGTCAAACTATTGGGAAATGCCATAAGATACTATGCGTAAGATCAAATACGTGCGCAAAAATTTATTACAAACTGGTCCTATATATCTAAAGGGATTAGGGGGAGACAAGGCACAGTTCCAAAGAAACATAATAATTGATAAACTATGCGACAATTAGTAACTTGTGGGATTAATCAAGTCGAAATGCTGAAAGTCGAAGAGTGGGCCGTAGCAGATACATCAGCCACTAGAAGTGGGAGTGATAGAACGACGCTTATTTTGAAAGATGGTCTAAATTACTAAAAATGTGTCTAAAATCAACGCTTTTAGCAATTGTATATAAAACATGGATTTTCATTATTAGACTAAAATTACTATATAAAAATGATATATTTTTTTCCAAAGATTATTCAGTATGGGCAATCGACTAATTTAAAACAATTCTCCGATACTAAGATGTCCCTTCGAACATTCTAATCAAGATTGATAGCACAAAGACCTTGACAGATAGGTAAACACAAGACTCAAAATGGTGACAAAATAAGACTGAACAACCTGAAAGGTTCGGAATTTCCGCGGGCAGAATTAGTGGGCTTTATATTACTGCTGCTTATTCAGGACTAGTTAACTTTTTTTATTAATTAATGATTTAAAACAAACTATGTTATAATTTTTAATTCTTTTGTTTTTCAATGGTTGTTCTTTTTTGGCTTTTTTGGTTATTAGAAAATAATTGGCTTGCTACTTATTCAAATTCCTTTTGCCATTTTGTTATACCTGCTGAAAAATAAGTTAATTTATCTTTAAGATGAATTATACCGTCTCAATTGCTAGCAATATTTTGCTAATAACTTAACAAAGTAAGATCCCTCTACACATATTGAAATTACTTCTACAAATATTCAAAATTTTCTAATTTACTATTGTTAGTAATGTTTGCCCAAGAACCGAAGAATAATAATGGTGCTAAGCCATCTATTCGTCCTTATTTACAGTAAAGGGCAGGACACACGTAGCTGATTTCCAAATCAGCGTCGATTTTAAAAGAAACAGGCGTCAATTTGAGCTTGAAAAATTTTCCAGTTTTTGGCAGCGATTGTTGCCGATTTTTATCATGATCATCACCAATAAATAGAGATTTAATAAATATTCAGCCAGATTTGTCTGTGGTGAAAGATCCCGCTACTGAGCTGAGACCTAAGCTGAAATCAATCATTCGACTATTAATAAACTCCAGTTGAATATTTGTGTCCATGATTTTTGTTTTGAAAATCTCGTGCCATAAGTTTTTCTTTCATCAAATGTTTCTTGCCACTATCGTTTGTCCACTGATGCTGAAATCGGTTCCCAAAAGCAGCTACATTTGCCCAGCCCTTAAGAGCCCATTTACACGAGGATGAAAACTAGATGGAACTCATAACATCCAATCAACCCTGAGGCTCCAGGCTGGATTTGTTCAACGAAAGTGCATTTTTGCTTCCATCCTCCTTTATCAGTCTCTTGTTGAACCTAACGAAGAGCTCTAGTTCAACTTGACCACAAAGTGTCCAGATGCAATGTATTTCTGCCATTTTGGCGGTTTTTTTTTCTTGTGGCGGTTTCGCATTTAATTTTGAAGATCGGCACCTTTTTTTAAGGGGAAAATCGTTTACTCGTTATATTTTAGGTAGAAAAATTACACGGTTGATTCTTAATCGAAATCAACTAGTTACAGGCATCCATCAATGGCTAGTTGTTGAAAAAGCCAAGACAGATAGTCCGGTTGAGAGGCAAATTTGGCATAAGTTCTTTTTAAGATTGTATAAAATGATGTCATTTTACCTGTTGATGGATAAGTCTAACACCCATCCGTCCATACATTATTCCTAGGGCAGAACTATGGTGGAGAGTCATAGAACTAAGGATGAAAGATCGGATTGATTTTGGGTTGAAATGTGACAGACAATGTCCAATGGACTTGGTTGCAAAATAGGGAACTGAATTTGCTTGTACTCACAGGCGAACAAGTGACCTAATCCTAAATGGCTTCACCACTTGTAGTCTCAAGTTGAATACCATGCTATAAAATTGATACAAGACCAACAAGTCCCCTGGGCTCACAAGCTAACGGGGTGGCCTATAGTTTTCCAAGTGTTTGGTTAAAAGGCACGGGTAAACGGCGGGAGCATGACTCTCTTATTGGACAAATACTTGTATGTTAGCTTTTGGAAAGGCAAGCCAACCTATAGTCCCGGGCAGGTTGATTAAGAATTTAAAATTGATACAGGACCCTTAGTTTGCCTGAAATGATAGGCAAACAAGCGCCCAAAGCCTTATAGTTAGGTTAGGTAGAATTAATAACCATCAGCTAACTCCTACACTCAGCAGGTCAATCCTTACCTTTATCTACTGATCGTTAAATAGCGACTTATATTTCTAATGTGAAAAGAAGCCATATATAAGTGAACTATGATATCAGAGTCAACGCTATAGCGTTGCCTATAGTAAAGGCCATACGGCTCCAATGTTGGAGTGGGTTGAGTAAAGTTAGATTGAAGTGGGTACTATTCAACCTAACCTAATTTTTTCTCGGACTTCCAAGATCATGGTTCACATTTGCAGATAGGCAAATACTCAGGACTTCGTTTGAAGGGGGGTTGGCACTTTTTGGAGGGGAGGGTTAACAATTTTAAAAAGAAAACTGGTTTGTTAAACAGAAAGTGAGGAAATATCAGTGAAAAAAAAAACACATAGGAACTCAAGATGTCAGAAAGAGGGGTATAGGTCCAAACTTATTTCGCAAAGACTATGGTTAAACAAATTCTTAGTAAAATCAACTTGGAGATCTCCATCTAAATTCGAACGTGCTTTTCAATTTGTATAACAAAGAGACGCAAGTGATCTCAAAAATACATATTACAGTTGAATATTTCATTGAGTACTTTTTGCACTGGTGAAAACAAAACTAGGATTTCGTGAAATATCAAATATATGATTAAATAATAACAATCGTTTATCAAGTTAGTTCCCATATATTTTTAAAAAAACATATCCTCGCAAACGGGGAGAAGTTTAGTAAATTGCACAAAACGCTAAAGGCGCGTTGAGAGATCGTACTTAATCGATAATTAGCGGTTATTTAAAGAATTGGTGCTTAATCCAAATTTTGGGAACCTTATTTGGTGAAAGACCGTAGCTCGGGAGATTTCTATTATATACAACTTAAGAGACTAGAATTGCGATACCAGGCTATCAATTAGGGAGGAAGGAGGCGATAACTTCCCCCTTCTGTTGTAAAAATACTTTTTTTTTGTATCAAACAGTTTGAAGCAATGAACTATAAGCAAGGAGCGACCAGGCTCAATAATAACCGTAACTCTAAGAAACCAAATTTTCATACCAATAGATATATCAAAAGAATTAGATTTTTATCTTAATTTCAAATATATAAGTCTTATTAAGTTTAGTTGAATCCAGGAAAGGTTAAGAACATAAGAAAATTTGCCAGATTTCCGAAAAAAAAGAAAGAGACCCCCTAAACCTCATAGAATTAATTAAGATGTATTGATTTCATCCTTCTAATAGACAAACAAATTTGTAATATGCTGAATTATGTTCCAAGAAATAACTTGGATCTTGTGTATAAGTTTAATCTCAAGCTACCAAAGCATAAACTTTAATTATGTTATATTTACGAAAAGATTGTCAAACGTCATATAAACCAAATTTTCTAGAATTTCGTGGTACAGAAATCTACTACTACTACTATTACTAACAACTCACCGCAGCACCAAGCCACCAGAGGCCAACACAGCTACGCACGCTCCTCCTCCATCCCAATCTATTCAAAGCCTCCCTTTATACTCCCGTCCATGAAGTTCCCATTTTCTTTAAATCTTTCTTTATGACGTCCTCCCACCCCAAGTGGAGACGACCTGCTTTCCGTTTTGACCTAGATGGTTGGCCAAAAAGAACAATCTTCGGCAATCTGTCATCCTTCATCCGCACAACGTGCCCTAGCCACCTCAACCTTTCTTTCATTATAGCTCTAGAGAGCGGTATTGAACCACATTTTTCGTAGTGCCTATTGTTTGAAATACGGTACATAAATCTTGTCTTATTTATCACACAGCGGAAAGGCCTTGGTTAATGTATCTACCAGTTTGTGTAACAGCTTTGCCACCTGTAGCAGGAAAATGTTACTTTACCACAATTTCACCATGTACATAGTTTTACACAACATACATAGTTGCCGAAACAAATTGTAGGAACAAAAGATGTATTTAATATACTTTTTTGACTGGTAAACAAAACGATATGACTTGAAATCGATAACCTTTAAAGTGAGAAAACTTATGTTTTTTTCTCTATAATAAGAAAAGTCAAAGGTTTTTTAGGTTTAAAGGTTAACATATTTCTATGATGGGCCTTGATTCTCTATTCCACCAAAAACAAAGTAAAATAATTTTTAACTCTAGGCCTACCTTTTAATGAATCAAGAATCTTGAATTTTAATAGATATTGAGAAAAATTCGTAGCATAAATAAGCAAATCGGTATTTTTCAACATTTTTCTTTACACAAAATTCAAAGTAGACAGTTATATACATCGAAAAACTGGATTTAATTGCAAAATTCATGATGTTTTTTTTTTACTTTATCACGAGAACTCTAGGAGAAGACATCAAGACATATTGAAGCTTAATAAACAGTATTCAAAACTAACGGAGAATAAAACCTGAATAATGTGGCTGAAACAAATTTGAGGAACAAAATATGTATCTATTTGACAGAAATACAAACAAAATTACTAAAAATCCATTGACTTTAATAGCGGAAAGCTTAGTTTTTTTTTACAAATGTGAAAGTTCAAGGGGGGCAGGGTCAATCAGTGCAAAGAAGGGCCATAAAGCTCTATTCCGATTATGACTAATTTACGATTTGCTAATTGGATGAGGAAGACCAAAATATTAATCTTAAATTTTTACTATTTATCAAGAAAGGAGACTTACTGATTTTACTCGGATATGTCAAGAGGAAAAGTAATTCTTTAGAGTAATATTAAATTAATCGAATAGGAGTAATATCAAATTAATCAAAATTTAAATGCATCTAAGTTGTCTAGAAAAGGGAAAATACGGATTCAATTAACCAGATTTGGAAATTAATAAACCACAATGAATACATTAACACTCGTCCTTCGTGGGAGAGAAACCCCGCTAATGTGAGTTTTAATATGTTTGAAAGCTCTTTATCTAAGACATCTCAATGTCGTTTCTATGGCTACAACTAGATCTGAAAATATCTTCTTGTAATCTATTTTCAAGTGTATGCATCTCCTAACTATCTAGCATCGTGAATCAATTAAGAACCAAAAAAAGAACAATTCTACATTCCTGTCAATGATACCTACGTCCAGACTACTATTGTATCCTTAATTTAAATTTACTTACTTTGTGTTGTGGACCTTATATTGAACAAGTGACTATGCATAGTACTTAGACAATTTGTTTATTAGATTATCGCCGCTAATAACTTTGCTGCGTTAATTTTCATCCTAAAAATAGTTTTAGTTCGCATTTTTGTTTGGAGTTTTTCCTCTATATATGCTTAAAATATTAGTCATGAGAAAATGTTTTCTAATATGTGACCACATGCCCCACAAGCCACATGCTATTAATATTTCGTCCCCTCTTTCTATCCCCCCCGGAAAAACAGTCCTGGAAGCGTCCAGCCACATTGTGACTCCGGTTTGTGAGCTCTTCAATGTAAACATTATTAAGCAAAGAATAGTAATCGTAATATATATATATATATATATATATATATATATATATATATATATATATATATATATATATATATATATATATATATATATATATATATATATATATATATATATATATATATATATTTACATATAAAAGCTTTTCCATTTTGTCTTTTCTCAAGTTCATTTTATTAAGCAAAGTAATGTAATATAGTTTCATATAGCAACTTTACAGTCATATAGCACAACAGTCAGGGGGCTATTAGTGAATATCAACTTGCTGTCAATTACTTTTAATTAATCATCATGTAAATGGAAACATTCCTTATTGACAATAAAGTCATGATCTGCTTGAATCGCACCTACTTCAATAGCAGCTCTCAACCCCCCCCCCCCTCCTAAAAAAAAAGTAGCTACATCCCTGATTGCAGTTCAATTATCAAGAATCAGAAAAAAAGGCAAGGAAACTATGGAAACAAGAGAAGCCAGAGAAGTTTTAATGAAAATCACTCGAAAATTACTCTTATCTGGATAACTAACGAAGTTTTCCGTAAAGGTGCAAAAAATGGCTGAAAAAGTGAATACTGATAAAAACATTTTATATATTACTGTACATTCTTCAGTTTAACAGGCTTTAAAGTTGCAGAGGGCTGTCCAGTTGGAGGATGTACATAATTATTTCCCTGCTGCAACTCCTGGATATTTGAGAAGTACCTCTGTAAGTGCGACTACATGGGTCTCTATTCTGCAACTTTACCAGGTTTTCTTCAAATGATTAGTAGTGTTGAAAGAATTTCGAATCTCTCTACCCTTGACTTCAGTAGAGATGCCATAATATCTCCCACGCCCACACCATATATGGGCATAGAGTC
>NC_142810.1:2940855-2957255 GCF_049724085.1 Artemia sp. Qi Xiang Cuo
CTGTGAGAGTAAAAAAAGTATTACAGATTAGTTTGTTGTCGTGAGGCTAAGTACTTACTTTTGAGTCCTAAATCAATATTCTTGATTTTTATGCTTGACTTTTGTGTTTTCAGCAAAGCTCTGGTTAACATATCTTCAATCCCCAAGGGGGTGTACACAAAAGCAAATTTTGTGCCACGATTTATCAATTTTCTAGGAAATTTAGTGGGTCTTTCGAGCCAGTTACAGAGGGATTTCATCAACATTTAATAAAAAAAAATGTACAATAGTATTAAAAAAAAGAGGTGAAACAGTCCACCTCCAAAGAATTTAGGAAATTTTTTAACATTGGGATTAAAAACACGGTAGTTAACTTTCATCTATAGTCTTTAATATTCTACAAACATAATCACTGATTTTAATACAAAATGAGCTCTATTAAATACATGTTATAAAAGTCGTTCTCAGACCCATTCCTGACTAAGCAAGAATTTGAGAATAATTCAGACCAAGTATTAAACATATTGAATAAGCCCTGCAGCAATTACAGAAAAAACTTCGCCAATTACGGAAATGACAGCGCCAATTACAGAAAGAACCTCTAGGCTTAGTCATGTTTGCCGCCGTCGGACCAATGCCCCAATTTTGGCGAGATCTTCAAATCTTTCTCTGAGATCTGTCGTACTAAGAGGGGTCAGCTGTAAGATAAGAGAAAAAAAATTGCACACAAAATGATAAACACGAAGGAACTGGTGTTTCTACTTGACAATAAGAGAACAAGAACAAAAAGGATACATAAATGGACTAAATGAGAAATATAACAAATAATCGGACTAAATGAAGAAAAAGGGGACTAAACTGATATTCATTAAGTCCACATTTAACACTAAAAAAATCTCTATCGAAGGGTTACTTTGTCGAAGGGTTCCCATCCCCTCAAAACAAGCACTCGATGAATCCATTACTTACATTTTAATTTTGAACATATGCTTTATATATATTGCTGTAGAGCCTGAATAGATGAGATTTTGTTCCAGCGAAGTTTTGATAACCCAAATTTTGTATTGAGTTTTCAGACCTAGAAATCTAATCCTTGACCTAGGATTACCTAGGTTAATAACGGGTACCTTAGACTGGGTTATAAAAATGAAATATCCCACCTTGAATCTTGAAATCAATTAGTATGTCTATAAAATGCCTTTGTGTAAGAGTGTGTAGTGACCAAGAAATGTTATAGAAGAATAATAGGAATGAATAAAAATAGGTAGAAATGCTGCATTTGGTTAGAAGACTTCGATCCCATCGATGCCCAGATCGGTACAAATAAGGATAGATGGCATCCTAGCTTATGTAGAGGGGAGGAAAAAGCAATGGTAATACACTGCCACAATTTTATCGGTGTTTTGTAAGGTTTTTGGTCAATCAAATGGCCCATAAGTTAGCGTGATATTTATATAGTAGTAACACGCCTAAGCATATTATCTATTAGTGTTAATTAGTCATTAATTAGCTGTTGTGTATCGAAACATTGGTTTTCGGTTATTACCAGGGCGCCCTCAAATAGGGGTGAAGATCACAAGAAGAACTTAAAAAAATTCCGAAGTTCGGTGGAGGGTATAAAGAGTGAGGGTGAAAACAAACCAGAGTAGAGAGGGAGCGATCGTTGCTGTGTTGACGTCAGGGGACATAATGCTGTGAAGAATATTGTTAATAATCGTAAAGTAGTGCACTATACTTCAGCAGTGTAATGTAGGCTAAAACTACAGACATAAAATTAAAAACATAATATCATGTTGCAACCGGGGCTGGATCTAGGAGGTGGGCTAGAGGGGGCAAGTACTCCGGGCTGCAAGCTTGGAAGTGGCAAAACAAGCTTAAATTGTAATATTTTTGGGCAAAAATTGTAAAATTTACAGTTGATGTAACGGCAGGGGGCGGCAAAGTATACATTTTACCCCTGAGAAATAACTCAACTCCGGCTCTGGTTGCAACAAAAGAATGTTTGACTTATTGACAAATTTGGATTTGATAAAATAGTGGCTGGAAGTGCCTCTATTTTATCGATATTTTTAGCGGATTTTAGTACATTGGCTGAAGGAAATAAAGGACGTAAAATCAATGCAAGAATATCGGTCTCAGGCGGTATGAAACAAAGCAAAATCGCCCAAATCATCACCCCTCTCCCCCTCCCCCACAAAAATATTTTGGCTAGTGTTGCCTCTAATTGTTGACCTAACTGTATATAAAACACGAAAATGGTTCTGACTGACAACGCAAATAGAGAATAAGGCACCGAAAGACAGTAAGCTAGCGTTTATTTCAGGGAAAGGAAAAAACAGACAAATTAGGTTAAAACTTCTAGGACATTATGAAATAAAGCGTAAGATTTTTTCTTTATTTTTGTGGCGGAGGGGTAAAGATTGTCAAGTTTCAGGTACCATGTTAGCATTCTTCGTGTATGTCTATTTTGTCTGTTTTTAGGAGGCTTTCTTAGGACCTTAGAACCTTCCTTAGAACCTGAAACCCACTCTTCCCTCTCTTTGCACACACATGGTTCATGGGAAATATTCTTTTGAGAGTTAAGGACCTTTAGTAGTACCAATAATAATGTTTGTGAGGACGAAAAAGGAATTAGCCTTTTCATATTAGGGTTCTGAGAACGCAGAAAGCCAAACTAGATTTGAATTGTATAATCATTCAAAAATATTCTTATTAATTACACCTTTCTGTTAGGATAGAAATATTTTTTTTGTGAAAAAAAAACAAAATTGAAAACCCAGGGAAAAATATGTAAACTTTGGTGAAAATTTATAAGTTTTTCCGTGTTCGATACAGATAAATTGTCAAATGTCAATTGTCAACATGACTAATTTCAATATTGTAAGCTTAGCGTGTTTGCAGGAATTTCTCTTCCGTGATAGATTACAAAGTTGTATAATTGACAGTTTAGAGTATGGCAGTTTCTGTCTTATGTCCACGTGTCTATTTCCTAGTTTTACTGAATATAAGTGACCAACAGTGTTTCCATTCCAGCGATTTTCCCCCTGTAATGGGGATTTTTGAGGTCTTTTAGGGGCAAACTTTTTTATTTAGGGATTTGGGGATTTTTACAAGTCTTCTGGATTTTCTTAAGGAGTTTCTAGGGTTTTCTCCATGGAAAATCCTCTTCCGACTCGAAAATGAAAATGGAGCGGAAGTAGTTTTCAGTCCAATTTTTCCAGAAAGCTGGTAGTCAGGATGCCTCATAAAGGGAGTGAAGGATCTTTTGTACACTCAATTCGGAACCGTATTATGTTTTATGTTGAATAGAGCCATCTAGGAGACGACGACATCAACTAAATATACCTAGGAGTCAAGAGAAGAGAGGTTCGAAATTCTTTCAAAACTACTAATCGTTTGAAGAAACCTGGTAAAGGTGCAAATTAGAGACCCCTGCAGTCAAAGTTAAAGAGGTACCGCTCAATTAAACCAGGACTTGCAGTAAGGAAATAATTGTGTATA
Source organism: Artemia sp. Qi Xiang Cuo (assembly GCF_049724085.1). NCBI lineage: Eukaryota > Metazoa > Arthropoda > Branchiopoda > Anostraca > Artemiidae > Artemia > Artemia sp. Qi Xiang Cuo. Next base: position 2,944,336 of record NC_142810.1, read on the forward strand.
TCCTCCAACTGGACAGCCCTCTACACCTTTAGAGCCTGTTAAACTGAATAATGTATAATAATAAATAAAATGTTTTTATCAGGAGTCCCTTTTCCTGTCCCTTTCTGCACCTTGACCGAAAACTTTGTTAGTTATCCAGATAAGAGCAATTTTCGTGTGATTTTCATTAAAACTTCTCTGGCTTCTCTTGTTTCCACAGTCTCCTTGCCTCTTTCTGATTCTTGATAATTGCACTGCAATCAGGGTTGTAGCTACAGTATTTCTATTGTGGGGGGGGGGGGGGGGTACGATTGAATGAGGTGAAATTCAAGCGGATCATGGCTTTCTTTAAATAAAGAATGTTCTCATTTACATGATGATTAACTAAAGGTAATTGAAAGCAAGTTGAAACTCATTGATAGCCCCCGGCCTGTTGTACTATTAAATAAAAAAAACAAGTTTTTTAAACTGAAAGTAAGGAGCGACATTAAAACTTAAAACGAACAGAAATTATTCCGTATATGAAAGGGGCTGTCCCCTCCTCAACGCCTCGCTCTTTACGCTAAAGTTTTTTATTGTTTTAAAAAATAAAGTTGTGAGACAGAGTCAAACTTTAGCGTAAAGAGCGAGGCGTTGAGGAGGGGACAGCCCCTTTCATATACGGAATAATTTCTGTTCGTTTTAAGTTTTAATGTCGCTCCTTACTTTCAGTTTAAAAAACTTGTTTTTTTTATTTAATTTCTGATCGTTTTTTAGTTAATGCAGCTTTTATTTGCATAAAAATTTTACTTTTCTTTTGCTAAATGGATGTCTTTACAAATTAACTTACGTAACTAACTTCTATATTCGTATATTTTTCTTCTGGCAAAAAATACAAAGTTGCAGATTTTTGCAGATATGAGCTTGAAACCTATGTAGTAGGGTTTTTTGATACGCTGAATTCTGACGGTGTGATTTTCATTAAAATTCTTTCACTTGTAGGGGATGGTTCCCCCCTCTTTACAAAATCGAGTAAATTTTCTCAGGCTTGTAGCCTTTGATGAGTAATAAAAACTTAATAAAATTTATATATTTAGGATCAGCATTATAAACACATTCTTTTGATACATTTATTGACATCAAAATTTTGTTTTTAAAAGTTTCGATTACTATTGAGCCGTATCGCTTGTTTTTTTATTGTTTTTTTGATTACGTATATGTTATTACTTATATGAAGGGGTTCTCCCCTTAGTAAATACCACGCTATTTAATTTAAAACTTAAAAAAAATTTTAATTCACAAACCCCTTAATCACAATGGCCGTTTAATTAGAATCGATAGCAATTTTGAAAGCACTAAAAAAAAACTGTAGCTTAAAGAGCGAGTTATTGACTTGGGGGAGAACCCCCTCACATACGTTATAATTTCTCTTCGTTTTAAGTTCTAATATTCCTTCTTACATTTCAGTTGAAAAAACTTGTTTTTTTTTATTTAACTTCTGATCGTTTCTTAAATAATGCTTGGAAATCCGGCGCCCCCTTCATAGAAATGTCCCTTACCCCAAAGAAACATCCTCCATGAAAATATTCTCCAGAGTAACCCCCTCCTCTAGCCCCCCCCCTCCAGAAAAAATCCTTCCTGAAAATGGTTGTATACTTCCCAATAACCAATAAATAATGCTGGCAAGTCCGGCACCCCCTTCATGGCAATTTCCCTTCCCCCATGAAAACTTCCTTCATGGAAAGATCCTTCCATATAGCCCCCGACCCTCTCCTTCCCCTACCTACTAAAAAAAGTCTCCTCTGAAAAAGTCTGTATACTTCCCAATAACCAATACTATATGTTAACATTGAGTAAAGTTCATAACTTTCAGCCCTCCCCCTGGGGACTTTGGGGGATCAAGTCATCCTAAAAGATATTTTTATCATATTTTCGACCATTCTGAACAAAATGGCTATCTCAAAATTTTGATCAGGTGACTTTGGGAAAAAAATGAGCGTGGGAGGGGGCCTAGTTGCCCTCCATTTTTTTTGGTCACTTAAAAAGGGCACTATAAATTTTAATTTCCGTTCCAATGAGCCCTCCCACTATATTCTAGGACCACTGGGTCGATACGATCACCCCTGGGTAAAAAAAAACAAAAAAAACAAACAAACAAACAAACAAATAAACACGCATCCGTGATCTTTCTTCTGGCAAAAAATAGTAAATTTCACCTTTTTATAGATATGAGTTTTACACCTCTACAGTGAGGTTTTCTAATACGCTGAATATGAGGGTACGATTTTCATTAAGGTTATATAAATTTTAGGGGGTCTTTCCCCCTTTTTCTGAAAATCATCCAAATATTCTCAGGCGCTTAATTTTTGATAGGTAGGACTAAACTTGATGAAATTTATATATTTGAAATCAGCATTGAAATCTGATTCTTTTGATATATCTATTGGTATCAAAAACTCGTTTTCTAGAGTTTCGGTTACCATTGAGCCGGGTCGCTCCTTACTTACAGTTCGTTACCACGAACTGTTTGATATAACTGTAAAGTTGCCATATGAAACTAGATTACATTACTTTGCTTAAAAAAATGAACTTCAGAAGACAAAATGGGAAGGCTTTTATATGTAAAAGGCTACCAAAAATTTCAGTCTCTTTTGTTCCTTAGAGGTTTTTTTATAAATGTTTCTACAGCATCAAAGGAATAAAGGCCCGGTTTGTTGTATATTAAATAAAAAGTTTTTTCAATTGAAGTAAGGAGCAACATTAAAACTTAAAACGAAAAGAAATTTTTACGTATAAAAAGGGGTTAACCCACTCCTCAACACCTCATTCTTTACGGTATAGTTTACTCGTATTTTTAAAGAAGCGTCTTATTGTTCTATTTAAACGGCCCTTGTGTCATTTCAGGCGTCATTATTGAAGGATTGAGACAGAATTCAAACTTTAGCGTAAGGAACGAGGTGTTAAGGAGGGGGCAACCCCCTTTATATACGTAACAGTTTCTGTTCGTTTTAAGTTTTAATGTTACTCCTTGCTTTCAGTTGAAAAAACTTGTTTTTTTTTATTTAATTTCTGATCGTTTTTTAAATAATGTTAGGAAATCTGGCTCCCCTCCGAGGAGAAACCCCCTCCCCACGGAAATATCCTCTAGACAACACAATGCCAGTGAAAATTTACCCCGGACAATTACTCTTAGCCGCTCAGCGCGTAAAATTGAGACGCAAAAGAGAAAGCAAGACACATAACAAAAATTTTGTATAAGAATACTGGCAAATTTCCCCAGTGTATAATTTTCCCTGACAAGTTCACTCCCTGGAAATTTCCGTCCCTATGAAAAATTTCCCGTGGAAAAACCCCCAGCAGAAAATTTTTCCCCCTCCCCCACCCGAAAATGTATTCCTCCATCCCAATAACAAATACTATGCGCAAACAATGGGCAAATTTTATACATTAGACCTTTCCCGGGGGGCTGTGAGGCGGGGGGGGGGGGTATTGTTATACAAAAAGGCATATTTATGGGGCCTTTGAACTATGATGAACAAAATGGCTAACTAAAATTTTTAATAAGCCGATTTTTGGGTAAATACGGGGTCGGGGAGGGGGCCTAGTTGCCCTAAATTTTTTTCGTCACCTAAAAAGGGCAGTAGAACTTTTTGTTTCCGTTTAAATGAGCCCTCTCCTGATATTCCAGTACCACTGGGTCGATACGACCACCCCTGGGAAAAAAAACAAACAAACAAAGAAACAAATAAACACGCATCCGTGATCTTTCTTCTGGCAAAAAATACAAAATTCCACATTTTGCAGATAGGAGCTTGAAATCTCTACAATAGGGTTCTCTGATACGCTGAATCTGATGGTGTGATTTGAGATTATTGATCATTGAGGTCACTTGACTTTTAGGGGCTGTTTTCCCCTTTTTTGAAAATCAGGAAAGTTTTCTCAGGCTCGTAGCTTTTGATGGGTAAAATTAAACTTAATGATTTTTATATATTTGAAATCAGCATACAAATTTGATTCTTTGGATATATCTATTGGTATAAAAATTCCGTATTTAGAGTTTCGGTTACTATTAAGACGGGTTACTCCTTACTTACAGTTCGTTACCACGAACTGTTTGATACCTATTTTTATAATAAGACAGCCCTGCTTGTTTACCCTGGCTGTCTGCCAAATGAAAGGCATATACACTATGCAATCTTGACATGGCAGAGTTTGTTTGTCAATGGAAATGACCTTAGCTTAATTTAACTACAAAACAATCCTAAAATCTCACCTTAGACGTTTAAAACCCATATATGCAAATGTTTGGAATGGTAAAACAAGTGGAAATTACAAGGAATATAGACCTTAAAAATATTTTTGCTAGTTTGGGAGGAAATGAGACGCCTGAAAGGGCGAATTTTAATACCAAATCATACCAACTCTCAATGAGCCTTCAGATATATAAAGAATTAGTTCTAAGAAAGAGACAAGCTGAGACGGGAGGTAGAAATTGATGTGTAACCCTCATGGCTGGATTTAGAACTTTTGTTTGGGGGTTTATTTTCGCGGGGGGAGGAGGAGAAAAAACTTTAAAAACATACCAAAAATGTGAAATTTATGTTTAATCTCTCTCTTGATTTCTGGGAATATGTCTGGTCTACGCTGTTATTATGAAAATAAAGAGCAGCAATAAACCTCAAAATGGGCAGAATTTATTCTGCATATGAGGGGGAGTGTCCCAACCTCATCCCCACCTTCGCCTCATGGTCGAAGAAACTTCAGAGACTGCTCTTTTTATCAGAAATTGAGAGTTCTAGTTCTTTCTTTTAAGTCAAAAGTGATAGGAAATGAAATAGCTGCTGGGGGGGGTGTACTTTCACGGGAGGTATTTTCAGCGGGAGTTTTTTTTTGTGGAGGGGGGGGTAGATGCCTAGACCCGTAGACAGTGAAAGGGTGAAGGGAATCCCATTAACAGATATAAAAAAGGAGATATAAATCTAGCTTTAATAGTTTGTGACGTCCATTTTTCTTTCTTTTTTTTTTAAATAGAGCTTTTTTATGAATCAGCTTGACAGGCATTTATATCATGACTTTAAAAAACAAACAGTTCCAAGAAGGTTGAACAAGCGAAGATTCTAACTTGTGTTTTACTTAATGATATTGTCTCGTACTTGTACAATATATATATATATATATATATATATATATATATATATATATATATATATATATATATATATATATATATATATATATATATATATATATATTATATATATATATATATATATATATATATATATATATATATATATATATATATATATATATATATATATATATATATATATATATATATATATATATATATATATATATATATATATATATATATATATATATATATATTCATTGGGCAACGAAAATACTGATCAGGTGGACAGCTTCACTTACCTTGGTAGTTTTATTAGTAAAGACGGTGGGACTAGTGATGATGCTAAAAGAAGAATAACCAAGGCTCAAGGTGTTCTTTCATAATTAAATATTTTTTGAAGAATAGGAAGATAAGTCTGCAAACCAAGATTAGAATATTGGAAGCTACAGAGATGACAAGTGGTCAGGTATGGCTCTGAAGTATGGGCACTCCAAAAAGCGGAAGAAAATTTGCTAGATGTTTTCCAGAGAAATTGCATACGGATTTTTTTTTTTTATTAACAAATGGGTCACAAAAAATAACAACATGCAAATCTCCATATAATGCTAACAAAAAAAAACTGCATATAATACCAACAATATCAAAATAGGTTCCGACGCATATTAGCGTGTTTGGGATGACCCAAAAGAAAGGATCACTTCAACTACTTATACACTAATACACTACCTCGGGGAAATAATACTCTCTGACTCCTCCTCTCCTCTCCCACCCCAGTAGAATGGGGGGGTGTTACTCGTGACAGCACACCAAATATGGGCATAGAATACTGACAGCACACCATATATGGGCATGGAATCCCTAGGGAGAATGATTGCGTAAACTGTCAATGACCTCTTTTTCCAAGGTCGAGTTATTTGATGTTTCTGTGTGTAATATCTCCAGAACGAAGGTTGCACATGCACATTGAATTCTAACGGGAACAATGTTATTGATCTAGGACTCGAGGGGGAAGTGGATTTCCGAGAACTTGATTGAGTAATCGATCATGAATGTTATGATACAGAAATAGTATTTGTTGTTGTTGCTCTAGGCAATGCTATGAGTTTCCCGGAAACAGTTAGATCACGTGTTTCCCTCTCAGCCAATCAGAGGGCTTGTTTGCATATGATTTTCCCCATTACATAACAATTCGCCCTTGAGATTTCGTATATAACGGACATGCAATGTGATTAAATTATCAGAAAGTATTGTGACACAATGGATAGAACACATGAAATTATTGATGAACTTGAAGCCTTGGCAACTTCAATTTACCATGTAAGTTCCGTTTTAGTACATTTTTATTTTCAAAATAAAATTGTTTTCCGTGGTCACCCTCTACTATATTCGAGTAAACCCCCCCCCCCCACATACAATACAAACATCACTTTACAATCTTAATACTCACTAGGAAAACATAAAATATATTCTTTTACCCTCAAAACCTAACCCCATCCCCCATTGTTTTACAATCAAATTCTCGCAAAAAGAAATAATTTTCTTTCGAAAAATTATAGCCTTTCTCTATTGTGATTTAAAGTGTCTACTGACTTCCGTCACTGTTGTTATTAAACCGCTCTGGTTTGACACAATGCTCTCCGGCGCGAGGCCTATAATTAGCTCTGACCCTTTTTAAAGCATTTCCTGCTCATTAGCAGTTTAGTTTCCAAGGATTTCACAGATTCAAAAGGACACGACTAAAAACATGTTTTTATTTAGTGTATAACTGAAAAAGAATCATAGCTTAAATCAATGCTTCGATGTTTGACTAAATATAAACATTTTCAACGTTTAGTATTAGGGGGGGGGGATTTTATTCAAACAAAATAGGCCGGCTTTTGAATGGCTCAGTGAGCCATAATTCTCAGATTCAAAAGGATGCGTTATCTTTCGGTGGGGGGCGGGGATATTTTTCCAGGTCGTTTCTCAGGGATATTGTCCGTGGGGGTTATTTTCCTCGAGGTGTTTTTTCTGTGGGTGGGGTAAATACCTGCTATCCTAAAAGGATATGGAAAGATAAAAAATACCGTTAATACTTTAAATGCATCAAACAAGGCATGCTCAATGCAGATTAAAACCAGAAAAGAACAGAAACGCCTAAAAATAAGAAATTATGCCGACTTATATAGGCTGGCTTTTGAACGGCTCAGTGAGCCGTAATTCTCAGATTCAAAAGGATGCGATATCTTTCGGTGGGGGGAGGGGATATTTTTCCAGGTCGGGTCGCCGGGATATTTGCCGTGGGGATTATTTTCCTCGAGATGTTTTTTCTGGGGGTGGGATAAATACCGGCTATCCTAAAAGGATATGGAAAGATAAAAAATACCGTTAATACTTTAAATGCATCAAACCAGGCATGTTCAATGCAGATTAAAACCAGAAAAGAACAGAAATGCATAAAAATAAGAAATTAGATTGACTTATAGAGGCTGGCTTTTGAACGGCTCAGTGAACCATAATTCTTCTTTCTCAGATTCAAAAAAAGGATGCAATTAGTATATTTCACGAAATTTTTTACGTTTTGCTTTCTTAGTGATAAACTAAACAAAATCATATATGGACGAGGGCACTAACTTTCTTTCTGTAAAAAAGGGACCCGGGATTATGATAGTCATATTTTCTCCTAGTTTTAAATGCAATTGTGAAGACTGTGTACATCCACCGTCCAAGAAAGCTAGAGGGCGGGATACAGTCCTATTAGTGCCAGCCACAATGCGGCCTGACAAAAAACATAAGGGAGAGTGGGCAGCTAACTACAATGCCAAAGCTACGCAAGATCGTGAAATAGCCGGCCCAGCCGCGCAAGAACATAGCGCTGCAGCCCCACCCGCCCTCCAACACGCACTACCTGGTCCTACGGGTGCTCAAGCCCAGACGAATTATGCAAATGTAAGCATTTTTTCATACCTATCTATTTCTTCCATTGTTTTTTCTTTTTCAATCCCAATATAAACATATCTCGGCGAGATATTAACCCCTCACCCCCCAACCATTCTTTTAAATTTATCTCCCTCGGAGATATATAAATGTAATTTTTTACAATGAAACCACTCTTTTCTCTGCTCCCCCCCTACTTCAGAAATATCTAAATATAATGTAATTTTTTGCAAAGAAAATACGCTTTTATAATATTTGCTATCGTTTCGATAGCTCATAGATGAATATTGTTAGGTTATTTCTATTAATCATCATCGCCTTTGAAACTCACCATGCTATTTTTTCTAATCTTTACTATTTTCTATGCATTCCCCCTATCTCTTTGCTGCTATCTCATAAGCAAATATTTTTCATGGGTAATTTCTAGTCAATTAATGCTCACCATTTGAAACTCAAAATCTCCTATTTTTCACAATTGAATATCACAAAGTTTTAAGAGAGAAGGAACTGAGAGATTATTCCCATTTATCTATCTGTCACATATTGATCCCGTAATTTACGCAAGGATATTTTAAAATAACTTTCAATCTTACAAACCCTTGCCAATATTTTAGTGATGGGGAAACATTGTTGACGATATACTGAGTTAACGGTTTACAGCATTTAATTGTACTGTTTTCTCGTCTGAAGTTAAGGCTTGGAAATCGGAACACTCGCGAGGTGGCCTACAATACTTGTGAGCTAATGAAGAGTTCACCGAACCTGTAGAACGGAATAAGAGAGAAACTTGGACTTATGCAGCCTAACAATACAGTTTTTGGCGGACATTATGTAAACGGCTGGGAGCCGCGGAGCCGGTGGGTCCGGGAAGCGCCAGGGGAAGCGCCGGGGGAAGCGCCGCGGGTCCAAGACGCGCCGGGGGATGCGCTGTGGGCCCAAGAAGCGCCACAGGGATGCGCTGTGGCTTCGAAAAGCGCCGAAAAAAAAAAAAAATTTTAACACTTTGGAAATAAACGAACAAATTGTCGCCTTCTATGTCATATCTTATATTATATTCAGTTCAATTAACCAAATGTTATTAAGCAATAATAATCCAAATTTTAAAAGCAGTAGGGGTGATTTGAATACTGAAAATAAGCTATTTTTTCATTTATAGATTGTCCTGGTTCCATACTCGCCATCTCCCCCCTGCTCGTCAGTTGGAGAAGGAGAAGAAGATGCATCTTTGGAGCTCCCCAACAATTCACTATGGGATGATAGCATTGAAGTACCTTTTAATATTGACAAGTTTTTAGATGATTTTCTTTTTAATTTAGATAATAGCACTTTTGAACAGGGGGACTTACCTTTGATGATACAAAACACTTGGAAGTTTTTAGACTTTTTCACACGGTATTTAACAGGGAACCCTCAACCCACCTAACCCATCACGACTCCACTTCAAACAAGTGAAGTGGAGCATTCGCCAGTTTTTGTTGAACACGTGGGAGTAGGGGTAAATATCCAAGAGGGGGCGGGGGGTACAACTCTTCCCGATTTTCAGCTGTCCAACATAATTTTAAATAATAGAGTTGTTTTCACTGCAACGGTTGGGGATCCTTTTAATTCACTTATGGCGGGGAAGTTTATTTTTGACCCTGTAAAAATTGTACATGCCTATGTAGACAAAATTCGTGCACTTCTGGAGAATCAAATTCAATTGTGGGGTAGGGATTCAATTAAGGTTTCCATTGTTTTAAAGGTTTTCTATTTAAATGAGAGGAAAAGTTAAGTTTACTATCATTTTATACAGTCCGAGATGCGTTTGGTTTATCCAAATTTAGAAAATTTTGAGGGAGTTTTTATAGAGTGGGTAGATCAAATTATAACACATCTCGAGAACTTTAATGAAAATGGAAGTGGCTCAGTAGTTTTATTTATTGAAAATTTAAGCGTTAATATTTGTAAATTTAAGAAAGATTTTATTTTAAGAGGGGGTGGGGAGAGAGCAGTAGTTTTAAATTCTAATCCAGATCTAGAAGGTTGTCAAGGTATCCAGTGTATTTGTTTTGAAACAGGTCAAAAGTTTTTCCAATATGCTTTCCTCATATCAGCATACGAGCCTCTAACTCGGGACGCTAGCAAGACGAATTTAGACATTTTGGCTATACAAGGGAAGAAAGGGTCCCTTTTTCCAGATGTAGATTTTTCATGTTTAGAGGAGAAATACCCAGTGACACTAAGAGCTATTAACATGTTTGAAAAGGCTAATGTCCACTTAAATATCGGCGTTACTGTGGTACAATATGAAACAGAATTTTAAGATGGGACTCGTTCTAAAAAGAAGGGGTGGTTTTCCTCGTAAGGGGTCCCTCAGTTGATTTGGTTAAACACTGGGTTTGGTTGTTATACACACCACCTAGTCAACCGAACACAATCGGTCATTTTAACCCGATCACTGACATTAGTAGAGTTCTGGGGGGTGGTAAGAATAATGGGGTACGTTTCTACTGTCCAGCATGTTTCTGTCGAGTCTGTAGTGATATGAAGCTACGGAGTTACATGAGGCATTTTCGACGATGCGGGGACCAGACAGTGGAGATAGTATCAAGTGAGATGATCATTCTATGCTCTCAAAAATTCCAGAACACACTCCTCCAGTGCGACAAAATATCTTTAGATTTTGAGGCTAAGTTGGTGGAGGTGAACGACCCCCAATATCCAAACCGAGTCAAAGAAGATCTGGCTATTGCAGTGTCCTATGCCCACGCGCAAAGAGATAATTCTAACACCATGTGGTTGTTAGAAATAGTTGAGACATAGGATGAGAATGAGTTCATGGACAAGGCCCTGACTAAACTAATTGGCACGGCTAATGGAGTTATTTCTCGTTTAAGAAATACCCGTTATCCAATGGTGTGGTCTGCCGCGGAGTGACGCGCTATACTAGATCAACCACGAGGGTGGGTTGGTCAGTAAGAGTTTGCAGCGGCGGCTCCGGAGACTCAAGACCCCACTAACGAGCGGAGGTCCGTTAGGTACGATACTCATTGATGGCAGGAAATCTCCTCGGGGGGTAGTACTTTTAGGGGGGTTGCGCATCAATCGTTTAATTTAAAGGTTAGCCATCAGTTTTTTATCACTGTTTTCTTTAATAATTCCATGGATGATTTGAAATTTTAGTGGAACGGCCCGGGCACGTATGCACAGAGAGGGAGGGGTAGTAGATTGTCCAGGGGTAAATAGTTCATTTACCTATAACATCATTCCCAAATCAGCCGAGAAGTTATTGCTTCTCGAGCTGAAATTGCAAGCAATGAATAATGGGCGTATGTGCTGGAATAAAATAAGGTTTTTAGATTCCTTTAGTTTTTTCCCCAAGGCATTGAGCCAACTAATTCAAGTGCAAAAAAGCGACAATTTTGATAGCTGTCCCTTGCTTAAACAGCGCTTTCCAGACAGTGAAATGTATGACTTGTTAACCTGCAAAGGCATATATGCATACGTTTATTGTTGCTCAAATGCTATATAAAGGGAGTTAACACACCGTACACGTAAAGATTATTACAATTCTTGGAGCCACCCTGACTGCATTTCTGCGAAGCCCCTTAGTTCACCTAATTGGTGTTCCAATGAGGGGTTCCTAATTGGTTGCGTGTATAGTAGACAGCACAAGACTAGGAATATTTTATCTTTACTGGATATAGTCTGCAAGAACACAAACCAAATCTATTCAGAGTTTGGGTTAGATATAGGATATTATTTTTCTACACCTCATTTTGTGATGGATTTAATTTTAAAAATTAGAAGGGTGTAAATCGGCCTAATCACGGACATAGATCAGCACCTTTTTGTAGAGCTTTAAATGTGGGGTGGGTATGTTTTTCATGGGGACTGTGTCTTATCAACCGATCCGAGCGGACAAAGCACCAGTGCAAAGTCAAATGCAGTGTTCTTGGACATGAACTCGTTGTACCCCTTGGCAATTTCCCACTGCTCTTTGCCGTGTGGGAACTATCAATGGCTTGAAAATCCTTGTGAGTTCCCCGACTCTACCATCATTAAGGAAAACGGATCAAAAGAATGCTTCTTCGAAGTTGATGGTCAATGTCCGCTGGTGCTTGATGGCTACGTAAAAGAGTTGATTTTTCCCTTTATCGCTCGGCTGATGTGCCAGGGATCGCTGAGTCTATACACTAGATCAGTGGGTGAGGGTCTGGGGATGCATTGGACTCCCTCCCAACAAAAACTGATTGCTGATTTGGACCCTAAAGAGAATATCGTTGTTCACCGTGTGCTTTCGCACTGGATGGTGAGCATTGTTTTTAAGATCACCAAAATACACAGGGTCCTGCAGTTCAATCCGCGACCCTACTTGAAAACGTTTATCGACACCTTTGTCGATAAATGCTCTAGGGCAAATTCAAAGGTGGAGAAGGACATGTATAAGCTTATCCTAAATACAGCGTTTGGCAAAATGTGTGAAACCGTACATAATAGATCTCACTGCGACGTCGTGACTGACCCTCTAGAGTGTGTACGAATTATTGCCAACCCCAATTTTACATCAGTCATGTGCATAGAGGCCCGTATGGTTCTTCTACACAGGTGAAAGCGAAATTTAGTACTGAACAAGAATATAGCAGGCAGCAGTTCAGTACTGGAAATTTCAAAGAAGCTCATGTTGTCGTTCTTTTACAATGTGTGCAAGGTGCAATGGCCACGGGAGGGGAGGTTCAAGTTTACTAAGGTGATACAGATTCTCTGCTGTTAAAGGTAAATGGGACTGAATTGGATTTATTGGGTGATTTGCGAAAGGGGGAGCACGTCAGCTCGCGGATGGATTTCACCAACTGGAATCCATCACTCTACCCCGAGTTGGTGAAACGTCAAGCCCCCAACCAACTACTAAAATTAAAATCAGAGACGG